>NC_079439.1:40343400-40625900 GCF_903798145.1 Danio aesculapii | reverse complement strand
GAATAATTGACTGGAGTACTCTAAGAGCTCCTTGTTTTTTTTTCTCAAACTTCAAGTCTCTTTTCAGATGGGTTTTCACATAAATGCTTTTAAAATATTTTCCTTCCCATTTTAATTCTAATCCCTGTGAGCAGTGTTTACTAGAATGTTTATGAATGGGTAAATACTACCGTAAATCTGTCAAAATCACTAATTCAATGTTTCAATACAAATTTCAGATTGAGGCAATGTATTACAGTATAATAAAGATATATAGAAATACAGTGATATATGTAACAAATTTTTGATATTGGTGCAATCTTTAAAAATAAAGCTTGTGATGTATATTATCTAATGACATAATTATAACACACTCACCGGCCATTTTATTAGGTACACCTTACTAGTACTGGGTTGGAGCCCTTTTTGCTTTCAGAACTGCCTAATACTTCTTGACATAGATTCAACAAGGTACTGGAAATATTCCTCAGAGATTTTGGTGCATATTGACATGATAGCATCACGCAGTTGCTGCAGATTTGTTCCAAAGGTGCTCTATTGGATTAAGATCTGGTGACTGTAGAGGCAATTTGAGTATAGTGAACTCGTGTCGTGTTCAAGAAACCAGTCTGAGATGATTCGTGCTTTATGGCATGGCATGTTATCCTGCTGCAAGTAGCCAAATGGGCCCAAAGTGTGCCAAGAAAATGTCCCCCTACACCATTACACCACCACTACACCAAATTGCCAAACAGTTGACGCCAAATTCTGACCTTACCATTCGAATGGCGCAGCAGAAATCAAGACTCATCAGACCAGGTAATGTTTTTCCAATCTTCTATTGTCCAATTTTGGTGAGCCTTTGCGAACTGTAGCCTCAGTTTCCTGTTCTCAGCTGACAGGAAATACTCAGACCAGCCCGTCTGGCACCAACAACCATGCCACAATCAAAGTCACTTAAATCACCTTTCTTCCCCATTCTGATGCTCGGTTTGAACTGCAGCAGATCATCTTGACCATGTTTTCACACCAAAATGCATTGAGTTGCTGCCATGTGATTGGCTGATTAAAAATTTTGCGTTAACGAGCAGTTGGACAGGTGTACCTAATAAAGTGGCTGGGGAGTGTATTAGACAATGTGTAGCACGGTGGCTCAATGGCATTTCTGTGTGGAGTTTGCATATTCTTGCGTGGGTTTCCTCTGGGTACTCCAGTTTTCCCCACAGGCCAAAGACATGCGCTAAAAGTGAATAGGGACTAAGCTGAAGGAAAATCAATGAATTATTATAGACAATGAGAAAAATGTTATATGAATAAAAGGCATTGAAACCCATTAATCAAAGTTAATCTATTAATAGTCAAGTGTATGCATTTCCACTAAATTGGAAAACTTGTGGAGATAATTATGAAGAGTCAACAAAACATACAAAATGAAATGTGTGTGTGATCACTCAAAAAAAGTAAATCAGATTATGAGCATTTTGAAATGTAATACAAGGCAATACAATGTAATCGAATTACAAGTACCTTTTGCCACTTGCAATTTTTACTTGTACTTCATTTTTGCAGAGAGAGGCTGAAAAGAGGCTCACTGCAAAGACTTGTCAGGAAGTACAACCAATAATTGACCAAGCCAAATATGTCCTCAGTTTTTATCGTTTTTATTCATGCAGATGACAGTTTTACAACTTGGACTTTATTATAGGCTATCTGCATCAGACTCCATGTTCGCATTTATTACTGCCAAGCTATCTTTACCATGAATCAGTTTAAGTATTACAAGAACCAAAATACCTTGACACCAAAATAAATGCTAAAGCCGTATATTAACTGACACCGCCTGCGCTTGTGTGTTGAGTGACAGCTAAAGTGATTCTAACCGCTTTTGAGCACAACACCAACAGAAATCGCACAGAGTAGAGAATTATCAGATTGCATTTGTTTTGAGTGCCACCTTCTGATCCAGCGGCTTCATTCAATTTACACCAGCTACTCTTTTTCTCTCAGCTGTAGAGGACACATACGGCACGGTGCACATTACACAGAGGTTTGTGCTCTCCTCCAGAGGGCTGGTCTGTCAGCCTCTGCTCCTCGCTGTGTGATTTTGGCATTAGGGCCACTTTGCTAATTGCACTCGGCTCGGCACATCCGTTCTCTTACTGAGTCACCAACTGCTACCAAGGGAAAAGAGCTCTCTATCCCTCATCAGGATCTCTTATGCTTTCTCTTTTTTTTTTCAGCCACACTCTCGCTCCCCATGACACTTTATCCTCCAATTCAAGCAGCTCGCTGCGAAAGGTTACAGCGACATATTTCTCCCATCTTCAAGCAAACATTAATTAGCAGAACCGTCTGAAGAGGAAAGTTCTTCGCTCAATTCTGAAAGACACTGTTCTTGATTACAAGAATGTTTCAGAGAGGGAGAGAGAGAGAAAGAGAGGGAAGGGAAATCTTTAATGAACGGCTTCGCTGTTGTGTTATGCAAAAAAAAAAAATCATCTCTTTCCGATTGGAGTAAGCTGGGGGTTTTGTGATTCCTCTTTCAGTTCTCCATGTTTCAGATGAGAAGGATTGATGGGAATTAGGAGAGATCAGGCCCATTAGGAGTGCTAATCCACATGTAATCCAGCACCAGCCAAACTAAAGTTTCCTCTGGGATCTTGTGGTGCTCTTGGTGGGGATGAAGCACCTGCCTTTGGTCTGCATAAGAGAGTAGGACATACAGTAGTGCATGTGTAATTGTTAAAGGCACAGTTCACCTTAAAAGACAGCGCTGCCAACCTTAAATCACTTTTGTGTCGTACCATGAAGCCATATAATGTTTTTACCCTGTGAAACTCCATTGACCGAAAAAAATTCTTCAAGAAGAAATCTTTTGTTTGGTAATACAGAATAAAAGTCATGTGTGATTAGAATGAAATGAGTGAGTAAATTGCTGTATGACAGCATTAGAATAGAGGCAAATTTCACAGAGGCAAAACAAAAACAGACGCAGGGGAGATAGAGAGTAATTCAAAGAGCAGCATTAACAGTGGATCTGAGAGCTGTGTGGAAGTGGAAGTTTTTCAGATTATAATATTGGAGTGATATTACTGTAAACTTTGTAACTAAATCATTTTGACTAAGGTATGTCTTTAAAAACTGAAAGAGTTATGCTGATGATACTAACTTTTCCATCTGGAGAAATATAAAGAAAAAACATTGATCACACACTTACCAAATTCGTAGAGACAGGACAATCAACACCTCAACTGGAACTGCGTCTACAACAAGAACAAGAGTGGCTAATTCAGATTTCACCATATCCAGATTTAAAAAGCTCACAGATAATGTTCCTTACAAACATATTTTTGTCGTGTGTTAGCAGACCACTGTAATCCACACATGTGGGTCCACACGTGAGCTGTGCTCTCATTGAAAAAAAAACAAAACGTTTGTTCGTTGCGGCACATTTATAACTGCAACACTAATGACCCATGTCTCCAAACAATACTTCTTCAACTTGTTTGAATTATGGTTGGCAACACAACATGGCGTCTCTCTGAACACAGTAACAGGAAAAAAGGAGTCTTCGAAGCTATATCATGCATATTAATGAAGTTGCAACTCGTTCATAACAGAGCCCGCTGATTGGTTCGAACAAAGTTTTTCTCATGAATTAATGAACAGATGTGCTGAAAACTTAATGAAATCACTTTGTACGGGCTGGTACAGGCATCCAATCTCCACGCTGGAATTTACACAATGATCTAATTGCTGCGACTTAGTTTAAAAATTTATTTTCAAACCGGAAGAATAAATTTGCTCTTAACAATGCAAAAACACCCAATTTTCACTTTTTAGTGAAATATATGTGTTCTAATTGTGTTTTTACCAGCGTGGCATATATATATGACTGTCAACATCTCAAAAAATGAGTTTTGGTGTTTCGTGACCCTTTAATGGAGGATGCCGTAATCAATTAGGCAGCTTAAGATCATTGGTGTACTATTTCTGCAAAATGATGGCTGTTTTGTTTCACAACACTTGCATTAACATTACAAATACAGGAAACTTTTAGATTTGTTTACAAGACAACAGTCTCTTGTAATCTTTAAAAAAATGGGCTTGAAAATTCAAGATTTTGAAAATATCATTCCTGAATAAACTACAGAAATTTTCATTTGTTAAAATTATGTCATGTGCATTAAATGTTCAGTCTATAGGCATGTGCAAGTACTTGCCAACCAAAATAGCAATGGTAGACTATGAGAATGTGTGTGCAGGAACATGGCGTTTCTTTGCGAACTGGCCTGGCATGCATACAGCGATTGTATTTATTACTATTTATTTATTAAATTGTAATAATATTTAAGTATTTTTTTTTATTTCATTGTCACTTTTTAATGAACAGGGTTGTTTTGATAACATTGTCATCTATACAAAATAAATAAAACACATACAATTGAAAACTTACACATTTTAAATACACAGCCCAATGTTATCACTCGATTGAATGGGAGTTATCAGTTGTTATTAGCTAATAGATATGGGCCAGTAGGGGCCTTCTACTGGTACGCTCAGCTGGTATTTCCAATCAATTGTATTTTATTAATGTCAAGCCCTACTCCAACCCTAAACCCAACCGTCACAGTAATGTAAAAACAGATCTGGATCTGGAGTCTTCTCTATTAGTATAGCTGATTAACCCTGTGGATGCAGAAGGCCCCTACTGGCCATTTCTATCAGCTGATAACCACTGATAATGCATATTCAATCGAGTGAGAACATTTGAAGCAGGGGAAATACATCGTTGTTGTATAAATGTATCCTTAATATTCAATGTCAAGCATTGCTGTACCAGGTGGGGTACAGAGCAAGTTTACTACACCAGAAATGCGTGTATACGGAACTGGCTGTGTAATGCAGATGTCAAACATATATTAGTTTAAAGATCTCACAGCGATCTTACCTTAAATGGTTTTAAGGTCATATATGCTGTAGAATTGTGCAGGTAATCAACAATTTGCCCCATAATATAATTTGCAAAATGAAATGAAAGATTTTCTGTTTTCTGCCAAAAGTGTCCATTTCAGATGGAAACTCAAACTTTTTAGATGCATATCTTTTTAGTAAGCTCCCGCTTTTTCCATTACAACGTCTGAATCATACTGTATATATTCTCCAAAATAGCATGAAAGGAAGGACGAGGGAGTGTAAATATGAGTGCTGAGAAAGTGACAAGGACAGGAGAGAGAAATGGAGAGAGACGAAAGCGTGAGAGTGAGTCTGACAGCTGCTTTGCCTGTGGCCATCCAGAGCGGCTGGTGTGCCGAGGAGCCTGTTTGCGCAACTGAGGCCTGACAGATAAGGCTGCGGCCGCAGCGTCTGGATGCTGAGACGAGGGGGACGAGTCACAGAGAGAAAGAAAAAGCTGGGAACTTTTCTGCTGTGTCTGCTACTGCAGTAACAACGTCATCCATCATTCCTCTTATTATCATTAATTATTATCAACGCACCAGAGGCCCATTTACATCAAGCTCACAGTGAGGCAGAGAGGGGATTCCTACACATTCACAGAGCTGCTGCAGTCTTTGTGTGTGTGTGCATGTGTGTGTGTGGGCGAGCATCTTTTTTGTGTCTGCCAAGGGTGTTGAGCTTATTTCCAACAGGCCTAGTCTGGGCAGTGACATCCCTGAGTGTGGTATTTTCAGCCTTTTTTGATTGCTTATGCAATGCCCAAGTGTCACAGGGATTTTCTGCTGCTCCCTTTTAAAAGGGCAAGTCATAATGGCTGAAATGACCCACAAGGGCCTCCTGGATTGCCTCGTGTTAACATATGGGCGGCCCTGCAATATTAAATATAAGCTCTATATCTGTCATTATCATGAAAACTGATCTCATGTTTTAATTATGAGATTTGCTGGTTTATTTTCACCATTTTGATAATAAAGCTACTCATTTAATAATATAAAACCTATGTTTACATGATCATGGCAGTTATTGGTCAACATGTTATGTCCGTGTACACTGAAGTACCATAAAATCTTTTTTGCTGTTGTTGTTTGCTGTCACTTTTGACCAATGTTGAATAATGTCAAACACTATACCTTTTAATGGATGTTAGGTAAAAAAGGTTTGTACAAGAGTAATTCATTATTGCTTACATTGCTTTAGTGCAGTGAATTGCTCGTATACTTCAGTGTTTAAAAAATAACATGAATAATTGTAGGATTTGTAAACAAGTGAAAGTAGATTGATCTTGTACATGCAGACCTGCAACAATTGCTGTAATATAATAGCCGTCATAAAGTCCTGTGGCGGTTTCACAATCCTGCTAAATTGTTTACGATTGTCTGTTTTTATTTGTGGCGACGCAGTGGTGCAGTAGGTAGTGCTGTCGCCTCGCAGCAAGAAGGTCGCTGGTTCGAGCCTCAGCTGGGTTAGTTGGCGTTTCTGTGTGGAGTTTGCATGTTCTCCCTGCATTCGCGTTGGTTTCCTCCGGGCGCTCTGGTTTCCCCCACAGTCCAAAGACATGTGGTACAGGTGAATTGGGTAGGCTAAATTATCTGTAGTGTATGAGTGTGAATCAATGAGTGTGGATGTTTCCCAGAGATGGGTTGTGGCTGGAAGGGCATCCGCTGCGTAAAAACGTGCTGGATAAGTTGGCGGTTCATTCCGCTGTGGTGACCCCGGATTAATAAAGGGACTAAGCCGAAAAGAAAATGAATGAATGAATGTTTTAATGGTCAGGTCCACTTTCAGCTGTTCAGTAGGTTACCCAGTTTGGCCAGTTCGAGTGAACCATATAAAAATCTGATTTATGGGAATTTATTCACATTAAATTTATGGCATACAAGCAGTGTTGGGGAGGTTACTTTGGAAATGTAATAGATTAAATATTACAAATTACTCTATTTAAAATGTAATAAGTAGCGTACCTTTTCAATTACTTTATAAAATATAAAGTAACGGATTACATCTGATTACTTTTTGATTACTTTTAAGTTTCTAATGGATATTTTCAACTAAATGCTTTTCAAGCATTATACCAAGCATGTTTGACCTTACAGTAGCACTCTGTATACTGTTAGAATTTCAAAGTCGTTCATTACTTGAATTAAGATTATATTAATGTAATTTTAAAGTACAGCCACCACAAAACCAGACCTTATAACAAAAAAAAAACATTGTTTACTTTTGTTACAAAATCTACATTTAGTTAGTTGTGCAGGGTGATTTTGTGGCATTTGCAATAAAAATACATCTAAGCTGTTTTTGCAATTTTCATTTTTATATTGAAGCAACTTAAATCCAAGTTAATCAGATCTATAGTGATCATTAAAACTGTCAATGAAACATATGAGGCAGAATTGTTCAGTTCAATTATTTACTGTAAATAATATGATGTACCAAACAGAAAGTGATAGTATATAACATCAAAACAAAAAATCCAATAAAACCAGGTGTTACACATTTAAAATACTATAGTGATTTATGGTAATGGGAAATATTTAGGAATGAGCATTCTATTTTATATATCTATTTATAACTCTTCATTAATAAATTACACAACATAATGTAGTTTCATTAGTAACTATCATGAACTAATAGTAATTACTATAGTATACTTTAGCCTTTACTACAGTAAACTATATATTTAGATAGACCTCTCCCTCAGTCATCTTTTCATCAAGCAAATTTCTTGTGTTAGCCAAATTGAACATTGATGTCACCAACCAGAGCAAGCAGTGGCAGTAGCATACCAAAAAGTTTGTTGTTGACCACCTAAAAACAGGTAGAAGAAATCTTCTTCTAAAGGATTTACTTTCACCGGCTAGACACCGGCTTCACAGCTTCGTGAATGTCGGAGCCGTCACTTATTTATCCGCGACCGGTAAATGTAGCTTGTGTGGACTGCGCTTCTTGACTAATAAAATAGCTTCACTACTGAAAAGCTATTTGATTTATAAAGTAGCGACGCTACCGCCACGCTACAGAGAAATTTAGTTAAGCTAGTAGTGTCACCACTACGCTTACTGCCCAACACTGTTAATGTGATAAAATCGCTTTGGCCAGAGGAGTCTGTTGCCTTGAATTTCACAAATCAATGTAACTGTAACAAATTTCTGTTATTTTTATTTTGTAATTAAATTACGTAACGCCGTTACATGTAACTACTTAATCCCCAACACTGCATCCAAGTGCATATTTGCATTTCACTTATATAAAATTGATGCCATAAATGCAGAATTTTTTTTCAAAATATTCCAAAAATATCTGTTTACATATAGTAGACATTACATAGTTACATATAATAGATACATTTTCACATAAATGATTGGAATTACAGATGTGTACATATATGTTCACATATATGAGCAATAGCACACAAGTAGCAGTGCGGTATGGCTGTATATCGGCACTGGTCGGAGGCGTGCATTGGCACGAGTCTGCAGGCCGAGTGCCTTAGTGCCCCACTAGAGACGATAAACAGTCATATTGCATCTTGTGGAACAACAACGTCTGCACAAAGACATAAGCTAATGGCCGCCGATGTGCTGTCTCTCAGAAATTATAAATTTTTTAAAATAGACACTATCCTTAAAAATAAACTGCATAGTTGCAATCTAAACGCCTACATTCTCGCCTCAAAAGTACATTATGTTGCCCACTATTTGTCAAACTGTAGAATGTCCTCCGCTTGTTGCTGTATGTGGGCGGAGTAATACACAAGGGTGAGGGGTTAAGAGGCTGTACAAGTGCTGTTATTTGCAGAATATTGCATGGCTATATATTTATAAACAGTTGAAGTCAGAATTATTAGCCCCCCTGAATTATTAGCCCCCCTGTTTATTTCTTTCCCCAATTTCTGTTTAACAGGGAGAAAATTTCTTCAGCACATTTCTAAACATAATAGTTTTAATAACTCATTTCTAATAACTGATTTCTTTTATCTTTGCCATGATGACAGTAAATAATATTTGACTAGATATTTTTAAGACACTTCTATACAGCTTAAAGTGACATTTAAAGGCTTAACTAGGTTAATTGGGTTAACTAGGCAGGTTAGGGTAATTAGGCAATTGTTATTGTATATATAATGGTTTGTTCTGTAGACTATCAAATAATATAGCTTAAAGGGGCTAATAATTTTAACCTTAAAATGGTTTTTAAAAAATTAAAAACTGCTTTTATTTTAGCTGAAATAAAACAAATAAGACTTTCTCAGTAAAAATAAAGACTTTCTCAATAAAAAAATATTATCAGACATACTGT
Organism: Danio aesculapii; assembly: GCF_903798145.1. NCBI lineage: Eukaryota > Metazoa > Chordata > Actinopteri > Cypriniformes > Danionidae > Danio > Danio aesculapii. The sequence continues at coordinate 40,616,663 of NC_079439.1, read as the reverse complement.
GAAAATTTCCTTGCTCTGTTAAACATAATTTGGGAAATATAAATATAATATATTCTATATATAATATATTAAAAATAAATTCAAAGGGGGGCTAATAATTCTGACTTCAACTGTATATATGTGTGAGTGTGTGTGTGTGTGTGTGTGTGTGTGTGTGTGTGTGTGTGTTCATATATTCCATATATTCCATATAAAATAAATAGCTAATACATTTGAGTATAAATCATTTTAAATATAATTATTGAAAAAAAAATGTAAACAGCCATTTTTGCAATATTTTGACAGATATATATATATAAATCCAAATATGATCTTGTATATAATATATCCAATTTGCAAATACATCATATACCAGATTTCTATATGGGAACCAATCCTAAACCAAACCCCTCTGGTTTAAGTTTCGTTGTTTCAGGATTCTCTTTGAACTTGTGAATTCAGTTTTTCTAAAAAGCATTTTTTGGTTCCTCTAAATCTCTTTTTGATAGAAGATATACAGACATTTCCTTTAAAACATCTCCAGGTACAAGATCAAAAGTCTTATGCACCGTGTCTTTTTAAAGATTTGTATCGTACATGTCCTCCAAGACTTGTGTTCTGACTAAAGCAGATCTAAATGCAGAGCCGTCCACATTTTCGAACCTGTGCAGTCTATTTGTGCTGGAGTTGCCGTGGGTCTTTATTCAGCAGATGATGCTTTGAATGATTCATGACCCAAGTAAGCTACAGGGGGCACCTGGGCATGAGGAAACTCCCCTCAGGAGGTCTGCCTGTGTCAAAGGAAGGCAAAAGAGGAAATCAATAGAGGAAGATTTTTTCAGACTCTGAGCATAAGGCCAATGACTGCGCCAGAGAGTGACTCAAAACGCTGCTGTACACAGTTCACTGGTTTTCACAGTACAAGTTCATATTTGATAGCTTTGCCTTTGATTGTGTCAAAGAAATATTGTGAGATCTGTACAAGTAAAGCTCAGTTGAGAGCACTTGACTGACAATGCTAATCGGGTCAAATTGTACATAATGTGCGTAATGTTGATTGACCTATTAGTGTTAAAATAACTGCTTCTAAATTATTGCCACAACAGGAATATTTTGTGGTTAAGCCTTCTTATCAAAGATTGTTTAAAGATTATGACTATCTTGTAAACAATAGGTTATAACATGGAAAGCAATGATACAAAAACATGGAATTTATGCAAGCAAGACTGGCAAATTGAAGTATACAAATAAAGGCATCTCAGGTTTCCAATGGTAGTTACGACATCTGTGTGTTATCTCCTTTGAAAATGCTGGAGAAAATACTGTCTGAAATTACTAAACTCATGTGGATAGATTAGATAGATTAAGGTCCAGTTTACACTAATATGTTTTAGTTTTAAAACGGCGTTGTAGAAGGAAAATGATCCATATCCACACTGGTGTTTCACCTAGTGTTTCTGAAATGCTCTCCGTCCACATTATACCGCTGAAAACGCACATCACGTGACCACACACATGCTCTGGCATGCGTTGCAGCGGAGGTCTGAGCACACCTCGTCAGGTGAGAGCCGGACACGTCGGACAGTTCATTAAGGATATACCGCTGGATCTCATCTCACTGTAATTGTTAAACATGATATTTAATTCATCTTGTCTCTATGTAACGACTCTTTGGTCTTTTGAATCTATTACTTGTTCTCAGGTAATGTGTTTTGGCTGAGCACAAAATTAAAATATAAATTTATGTAACCATGTACATTGATTCTGCACATTTGACCGATTGCTTGCCTTTATTTCCTATATTGTATAAACTTATCGGACGTTATACTTTTATAATGGCCATTATTGATTATTAAAACTGATCTTTAGCAAAAGAGAGGGTATGTTTCGTATTATTCAATGAAAATGAAAGGAGGCAGTTATGTTATAGGCTCCATTACAGTGAAGATGATGGCCATATAAATATTTTGCTACATGATGTTATCAGTTGAGTTCATTCCCATTTACACATCGCCTATATCTGTGCTACCAGCCTGATCTCACGAGAAAACAAAAGTATTTTACGTTTTGTCAGTTTAGTGGCTAATTCGTACGAATTCGTACGAGTTCATTCGTATGAAATTATATGATTTTAAAAAGGAGGCGTGGCACCTAACCCCACCCCTAAACCCAACCGTCATTGGGGGATGAGCAAATCGTACGAAAATGTATGAATTAGATCGTACGAATTCATACGAATTAGCCACTAAATCAAAAAGTTACGAATTGCCTTAAGATTGTGTTGGTGCTACTGTGTTCCCCTATGTTTAAAATCCAGATTACTGGCTGGGCTAATGGTTGGTATAGAGTATAGACAGGGCAAGAAACCTGCTGCACTGCTATCCACAGCATTCAGACACGGGGATTGAGGAGGAGAGAAGTCCTCTTCATTTATAGTGTTCATATGAACATGATTATCTTTATAATGATATAAATTGTGGTTATGTGGATGTGAAATTACGAGTAACAGGGCATTAAATTACTGTTTATTTCTTTGGATTTTAAGTTTGTAAACTATAAAATAATGCGTCTGCTCAGTTTGTGTCTCATTTTGTGAGCCAACTGACAACAGTTGTTAGCTCCCCTCTCTCTTCACTGCTCTGCTGGCCACGCCCACTCTTCCCTCTGGTCGCAGCACTCCACACCCATTATGATGCATTTTTTGAAAAATTCTGAGGTAGACTTGAATCGAAAGAGGGGGGTTTCATGACCCTTTAATATTGAGGGAAAAGCCCCAATCAGATGGGCGAAAGTCTACGGCCACACCTTTGTTTTCAGATGTCTTCATTTTCCCCCATCCACATTGACACGCAGTATTTTAAAACAAAAACGGCTTCTTCAGCGTTTCCAAAACTCAGTGCTCGAAAACTTTAGGGTAGTGTGGATGGAAGGCATAACCATAGCAAAAGTTATGCATTTTAAAATGAAAATGTATTAGTATAAACGGTGCCTCAGTTACACAAGCTGGATTCACTGGTCAGATGTGCTAGTAACATAGCACTCTAAGAACATGTATTGTTTACATGGGGCTAATTGAAAAAACTAAACTAAAATATATTTGGTGTTATTTTTATTTTTACTGTATACTTTGAGTGATTGATGTGAATGGGCCTTAAGTTTGCCATATTGTCCTTTTCAGTGTAAAGTAGATCAATTTTTGTCAAGATTTAACTTTGTTGTCATGATAACATAACACTATACAGAATTTACATGGATAATGTTGATTGATTGCTCCATTAAAGTACTGCTTTGAAGAATTACAGAAAAAGAAAATCTGTTTTCACGATTTTAATGATAAAGAGGATCTTTTTTACCTTACCAGTTTAAGGTAAAATTAAATTGTATAACTTTGTTGTCAGGGCAGCACAGGGCAGCTCAGTGGTTAGCACTCGCTGTCTCACAGCAAGAAGGTCGCTTGTTCTAGTCCCGGCTGGCCAGTTGTCATTTCTGTGTGGAGCTTGCATGTTCTTCCCGTGTTGGCGTGGGTTTGCTCTAGGTGCTCCGGTTTCCCCCTAAATCCAAACACATTCGATACAGGTGAATTGAATAAATTAAATTGGCTGTATATCTGTGTGTGAATGCGAAAGTGTATGGTTATTTCCCAGTACTGGGTTGCAGCTGGAAGGCCATCTGCTGTGTAAAACATGGAATAGTTGCCGGTTCACTCCGCTGTGGTGACCTCTAAAATAAAGACTAAGCCAAATAAAAATGAATGAATGAATGATCTATGTTGTCATGACAACATATCGCAGTGTGCAGTGTGCTAAAATGTGCAGTGTGCATGATGTTGATTGATCCATAAATAAAAAATACTTCTTTAAGAAGTTGTAAATGTTGAAAATAATCCCTTAATGGCCTTTTAGATTTACTTTTTAAAACACAATGATGAAGTCTAAAGCCTTTAAATAAATAACACACAACTAAAACTGCAATCTCAGAAAAAAGGTACAAAAGCTGTCATTGGGGTCTTTTCTAAAGATACACATTTGTACCTTGTTTACTCCTGAAGGGTGCATACCGTGTGTGCACCTGAAGCATTACCATCTTAATGGCATATATAAGTACCAATTGAGAAGGTACCACCCCAGTTCCGTTTTTTCAGAGTTGATTTAAAAGCCTTTCTGCTCAAATGATATGCCGTTTTTAACAGAAGAGCAAATCTAAGTGCTTTTGGAATTTGTTTCCTTGTAGCTTCTACTTCTACCTTTTTATATCTTGTAGTCAACAAAGTGCCACAAATGCTGTGAACTCTACTTGAACCTTCAGAACGTTTTAACAGGGACCAAAGCTACATGAGCAATTGACCACATTTGTATATTCGAAAACATTTTTGATGGCATTTGAATATTGAATGATTGAAGTGCGTGGGTATTTCGACGTGCTTTTCCAGTCCCACAATCTTCAATCAGTCGATAAGAGCGGCTCGACCCAGCAGGCTAATGCTTCTCTGAACTCTAGGCCTCGCCACCATCGCCTTTCCTAGCATTTCTGAGTGCCCTCTCAATTGTTCATACCTGATCCAACGTCTCCACTTTCACCCTCGCTAACATTAATATTAAAACCTCACATCTTCTTTATTACAGTCTTTCACCTTTCAGCAAGGCCACACCGAACTCTCAGCGCAGCCCTGCCAAGAAGCTGAAATTGGCTTTCGGTCTTTGCCCTGGGTCCTGTCAGGTGCAATATGCCAAACGCCAGAGACAAGGCTTCATTTTTGGCAGCAGTAAATGGGCCTGGCAGGCCTGGTCTTTTTATAGGTTGGATGGATGAAGAGGGAACATTAAAGATTTTTTTTTCCAAAGGCATATCCTTCAACTGGTGAGCTAGGACCTGAAATAATACCACAGAGCTGGTTTAGTAGGCAATTATTGCACTTTGGTTGAGAAAAAGTATATTATGAATTGATACAGCGTGCCGTTTTCATACTTGTAGTTTTTAGTGGAATTTATTACAGTTGCTTGAGTTTGAGTCAGCAGTTCAAAGGATAAAAACGTTCCAAGTTTAAATATTTCAATTACATTGAAGCGATTCGTTTCAGATCATTACCTTCAACTTGGGGAAAAAGATGATTTGATAATTTTTTAATAATAATTAGAAAGCTTTATACAACACAGGATGAAGCTGCTTTACAGGGAGGTAGTTATTAGTTATTTTGGGGACTTCTTCAGAATAATTTGTGAACATATACTGTAGTAAATATAGCATTTATCTGACATACACTGTAAAAATAGTGGGTTCTATGCAATTCTTTCATCTTGTCCCAACACAAATCGATTAAGTTAACTCAACTGTTGTTACAACTTTAAGTGGATTGAACACAAAACATTCAATTTAATGTTCATTGACTTGTGTTCAATGAACACAAGTCAACTCAATTTAAGGATGAACAAGCAGCAGTTTGAAATGAATTAAAATAAAATAAAAACTATGAATTGTGCTACATTTAATACATACATGTAAAATATGAATATATTTAGAGACATGCAAACATTTACAAAACCTCTAGGCTAATTTATAGAATTAATATGTAGATTTTATTGTATTTAATCATTGATAATAATTATGTTCAGTGCAAATACGTTTTAAAACATTATGAGTAGTTGCAGCTGGAAGGCCATTCGCTGCTTAAAACATGCTGGATAAGTTGGCGGTTCATTCCGCTGTGGTGACCCTAGATTATTAAAGGGACTAAGCCGAAAAGAAAATGAATGAATGAATGAATGAACATTATGAGTATAATTTACAATTTCATATATAGTGGAGGTCAGAATTATCAGCCCCCCTGAATGATTTGCCCCCTGTTCATTTTTTCCCTATTTCTGTTTAATAGAGAGATTGTTTCAACACATTTCTGATTTCATTAAAACATAATAGTTTTAATAACTCATTACAAATAACTGATTTATTTTATCTTTACTATGATGACAGTAAATAATATTTTACAAGATATTTTTTAAGACACTTCTATACAGCTTAAAGTCACAGGCTTAACTAGGTTAATTAGGTTAACTAGGCAGGTTAGGGTAATTAGGCAAGTTGTTGTATAATGACAGTTTGTTCTGTAGACTATCGAAAGAAAACAGCTTAAAGGGGCTAATAATTTTGACCTTTAAATGGTTTTTAAAAAATTCAAAACTGCTTTTATTCTTGCCGAAATAAAAAAAAAAAATAAATAAGACTTTCTCCAGAAGAAAAATATTATCGGAAATACAGTGAAAATAAGTGTATAGAAAATAAAATAATTGAATCGTCTTCTGTTAAAATCTTTTGCCTGTTCGTATCGACATCAATACAAGACATCGCCAAATAAGACGTGCTGGATCTGGTAAAGCGTGAACCCACCCTTTCTTTCAAACATTCGGTGACCATTTCTTTGCTCTGTTAAGCATCATTTGAAAAATATTTAAAAGAGAATAAAAAATTAAAAGGAGGGCTAATAATTCTGACTTCAACTGTAATTATATATAATTTAAAAATAAATTAATCTAAAAATCCTATATACTTTTCAATGTTCCTTATACACACAGTACAAAACAAACAAAAAAAAATCACTACAAAAACTGAAGATGGCAGAAATAAATCCTTTCTCTCCATTTATTCCATCTCTCATAATTAAAACACAACTCAATACAATGCTATACATACAATAATGACAACAATGAAAAATTCCATCAATTTAATAAAGCACACTGGCCTGTATTTAATCGACATTTCTATGGTAGAACTATGCAGATGAAACCATGCATAACCAGAAAAAAAGCTGAAATATAATTGCAAAGAAGCAGAGAAAAAGACAAGATGCAAGAAATAACATATCACCCTAAAATCATAAAAACATCATCCTTCTACAACATATATTTTTTAAATTAAACTGTGACCATTAAAACTTCTACAGTTTCTATTAAAAAATCACAACAATAACAATAGGAACCATTATAGTACCAGTGTTGTTCATGTGTCTGTAAGCGATTAGCAGGTAAACAATATATTCAATCAAAGCTCTGCCACTTCAGAAACTCCCAGTCACCGCAGTGAAAAAAGCTCTTCCTCCTGCTGCTGGAGATCAGTGTGAGCCCTGAACTGCTAATCTGAACACAGCAAATCATTGGGTTCTGCAGAGTTTTCTGCATGTCTTTCTATCCCGGCAGAACGGAGAAAAAAAAAAAACATTAGAAAGACCGTCATAACACCTCTGACAGATCTGAGCCAGAGAGAGCCATGGCACTGCATTGAAAGTTACTGGGTAATAACCAAAAGAAACGTCCCTCGTAGTCATCTAATTGCATTTCTGAAATGTTATAAATGCTTAATGACCTGCTCTGAACCCTAATAAAATCCTGCGCTGACCTCCCTCTGGGGAGCTGCTTAATTGGATTACTTTTTACCCCCATCATCTGCTTCTCATTTCTGCGAAAAAACCCTTGTCCTTGATTATCTCGCGTCTTATCTTTTTACTCTTGATTTTATTTCATGCAGGAAGAGATCAGGCTTCTTTATTTTCTGCATCTGCATAGATTTGCTTTAGAAGAGGGGGAGGAAGCTAATCGCATATGCTAAAAATTAGACTGATCTCATTACATTTATCATTTTATTTTTATATAAATAGTGGGGTGCACAATTAAATGTTCATTATCAACATTTCCACAGAGTCTAAAGCGGGCATAATAAAGGTACATTAAAATGACATTTACACTTTAATTGCTGCAATTAGGTGTTTTCATAATAACTTTGATTAAATGTAACTTAATAGAAATATTTTAATTCAATATCCACTCATTCTAAAATATTTCATAAACAATTGTATAATTAAAAAAACAACATGTAAATGTTTAAAGTGATGTCAGTACATTATTACACAGCAAAAAGTAGTTTGTCAAGTTTACCTAATTGAATTATGCAAACTCGTTAACTTTATCGCATTAGTACTACTTACTAATGTAGAAAAGTAATTCTTATACTGAGTTACATTTACTTAGGTCAAATAAGTAATCTCAACTTTATATGAAGTATTATTTACTAAGATGGAATTCCAACATTATCAATGTTCAATACGTATTTAAAATACCACAATCGAGTGAAAAAATAATAATGTTAGAGCTTCTAAGGTTAGCAATAACCTGAAAACCACACAAGGAAAATGGCAACTTTATGACGTGACAACACAAAACACATGCTTTTTTGATTAACCATTATAATATACATGCACAAAACATATAGTTTCTCAACTATTTGTGGGCTGTGTGTCTACAAAATGGAAAATGTTCGCTTATTTTCTCCGTTTGCATTGTGAAATGGCCAGTTTGAATCCCGTTCAAATGGCACCACGTGAGTGAACGCACCTTCCGCCTGCGCATGTGCAGATCCCCACCTGCTGACCAAAATGCGCTACTGCATGGCTCCAACCTTCAGTCAAGCTTACTTAATGAACTTCAGTACAGTTTGCTAAAGTTCTTTAGTTTATCTACTGGATCCACGTTAAAGGTCACCTAACACAGTCAGATCAAGTAAAGTCTACAAATTTTCCGAAATGTGTAAAGTTTACAAGCATTCGTTAAGTTGATTTAGTGATTACTTTTTACAGTGTAGTAAGATTATTTTCTATAAAAGAAATGAATGCTTTTATTCAGCAGGGACACAATAGATTGATATAAAGTGCAAAATATAAAATAATATGTTAGTTTATAATATAAGATGACATTATAATATAATATAACATTTACATTTTGTAAAAATAATATAGGGTGACATGGTGACTCAGTGATCAGCACTGTCCCCTCACAGCAAAAATGGTTGCTGGTTCAAGTCCCGGCTGGGTCAGTGGGCATTTCTGTGTGGGGTTTGCATGTTCTCCCCTCGTTCACGTGGGTTTACTTTGGGTGCTCCGGTTTCCCCCACAAGTCCAAAGACATGGGGTACAGGTGAATTGGGAAAGCTAAAAATTGTGTGCATGGCTGTTTCCCAGTGATGGGTTGCAGCTGGAAGGGCATCCGCTACGTGTAAAACATATGCTGGATAACGATTGCTGGATAACATAAGCTGGTTAGCGATTTATTCCGCTGTGGTGACCCCAGATTAATAAAGTGACTAAACTGAAGGAAATAAAATAACATGACAATAAAATGTTTTATTTTCCCCCATATTTAATTTATGCAATTCCAGATTCAAATTTTTTTGTATGTTTTGCTTTCATTGGACATTTTTTTCTGCATTGTATATTTTTTTTCTGAAAACCATTTTAACATTGTAGTAATAAAAAAATTGTATAATGGATCACAGCCAAACGCAACCATCCCAAAGTTGTTCATATACTCAGAACACATAGAGCCCTATTATACACCCTGTGCAATAAGGTACAAGACGCGTTTGGCATGATTTGTTGCTATTTTCAGACCAGCGCAACCCTAATTTTCACGTTTTGCGCCACGTTGTTTAAATAGCAAATCCATTCGCGATACTTTGTAGACTCATGGATGTTCTGGTCTATAAAAGAGGTGTGTTAAGGCGCATTGTTGGTGCATTGCCATTCTGAGAAACTGAATAGACTGCAAGTAAAAGCTAGTCTAAAGTCCAGCGCAGAGCTCGTTAGTTATGCACCTATGCAGGATCAAACTTAATACGCACAGGATGTACAGCAGCACACAAATATCTTTATTGAATAAAAATTTAAGGGGTAAAATGTTACAAAATGTTTCTTTTCTACATAAATATAAAAACCACTGCCTCCATGCCTTCTTGCATATTTATATTTGTTTTAATTAAAAAAAGAAGTTTAGATTGTCCAGCTGTTGGGTTTTGGAGACGTGTGCATCACTATATGAGACATAAGAATAGGACGTGTGTTTGGATATGTTTTTTGACCACACTTCATTATTATTGTTCATTTATTAATTTGCTGGAAATCAGAACAAAATTTAGAAATAGTTTTGAAACAAATCTTTGAGCTTAACAATTGAAATTAAATATGTAGGCTTATGGATGTCTTCAGTGGAGTGTGTACAACATCGTTTTCTAATCCACAAAAGTAAAGGAGTAAAGTAAAGAGTAAAAGTAAAGTAAAGAGAAATTAAAGAGGTCGAATGGAGGAGGCTCGTTCTTTATCTGTGTGTTTATCTTATGTCTGTTTAACTGTTTTCTCTCTAGTGAAGCGTTCAGTTTTTCTACTTATACAAAGTCCGCCATGTAAATAGCAAATGCACTATGGCGCGACGCAACTGACTCTTAAAGAGAATGTGAACTCTGATTGGTTTAATGCACATTATGCTCAAAACACACCCGTAACTCATTAAGAGAATAAGCACAATCCTGTTAGACCATGTGCAATGGCGCATAGGTATTTTTCTGACCTTAAAATAGCAAAACTGTATTCGTACACACCCTTAATGCTTTTGTGCTATGCGCTTTAGACTTTGTGCCTGTTAAAATAGAGCCAACAGACTTCATATTTTAATATTTTATATTTTACTTCACTTCCAGAAGGAATATTAAAATTGACTTGTCCACAGTAAAGTTTGATTAGGAGGGTACAGCACTTTTATTAATACCAATTCTTTTTTTTTTATTGATTTGATTCCCATTTAAATAAGAAATTAAGTGATTCCCTCAACTGAAATAACTTTTCAGAGAGAGAGGAAGTCCCTGTCCAATCTGAAAAGTCAAACACAGGTAAAGTGTTTTATTTCCCAATTTCTGATGATAACAATCCACAGTCCAGGGTATTTTTAGATAAACACCTGGAGTTTTAAAACCAACTGTGCCATAAAGTTTATTTACAGAGCCCTGGGTTAATGCCGGTCATAAATGACAAATCAAATTTACCCTTGGTTTTACACCAGCTTTGAGAGTACTTATCGACGTATGCTCTCTGCCTCCGCGTTGCAAAGGTGTGCCTTAATGAATCACTCTGCCATTAAGCAGAAAAATACCGTCTAGTGCTGATCTGTGCATTTAAGGGCTTAAAAGATGTCCTACCATAAGTATAAATCAATATGTTCTCACCTCCAGTCTTATACTGGACATTACATGTACAATATAATAATTTTTTTTTTTTGGATCATCTCATTTATTATGGGATAGTTACGGACCCTCAGGCCACCCAAGACCTTGTAGGTGACTTTATTTTTTTAGTTAATAAATTAAAGAAGATTTTTGGAAGATTTTGGATGGTTCTTGGTGATTCTAGTCAACAGCTAGTAACACTTTTAGAGTAAAAATAACAATAGTTACATGTTCAAAGGCACAGGAAAAAGTAGTGACACTGAAATGCATGCGGTCAATTTGATCATTATGGTACTTCAAGATAAAACTACTCATAAATCTTATGTGTTTTATCATCTTAATACTGTAAAATAACAATGGTAGAATAAAGCAAACAGTACAAACAGATTGTTGCAGTACTGTACATCTATGGGTTTTATTTTAACAAAGTTAATACGGTTAAAAATGATCGAAAGTTTTAGTGTTAATATTCTACAGAACAAAGACCTACATCTTGAATGACCTAAGAGTACATTAACAAACTTTCGTTTTTCTAACTGACTGGCTTGCTTGTATATTCAAAAATCATTTCATGGTTACAAGATTTTAATCTGACCTTTCTAAAAAACATGAAGCTTTTTTAACTTTACAGAGGCTCTGACTTAGATATATCTAGAAAAAAAACACTTTTCCATGTCTTATCTTTTCCATTTCGCTCCGTCTCTTATTTCTCTCTGGCCATATATCACTACATCACGTCTTAGCAGGTTGCCATGCAACACAAAGGCACGGATGGATTCTCTATGTGTACAGATTTGAGGAACAGGAGAAGAAGTGGAGATTCAAGCTGCTCTGATATGAATATTGAGGTTTTTTTTTCTTTAGTAAGGCCTCCTAACTGAACAGTGTTGAAGTCACAAACAACTGTGTGGGTGCCAAGCATCGCCTCCGCGTTTGTATTTTCTTGCCATATGTTTTCTTACTACACTGACTCACTATCTGTTTGGTTTTTGCATATTTTTGTGTTCATTTATTGTCTTATTAATTTTTAAACACCTAAGGAATGACCACAGTTGTCACTGCACTCAAACGAAAACATCTTTATTAAGCCAGATAAGCTGATGCAAACTGAAACATTTGATTTTCTCTGCTGAAATGGAAGGAAAGATTTATGACCTTTGAGATTTATGGTGTCATTACACTATATTATGATATTTATATTAATATTAATTATTTATATAGAGTTAAAGTAAGAATTATTAGCCCCCCTGTTTATTTTTTCCTCAATTTATGTTTAATGGAGAGAAGATTTTTTTCAGCACATTTCTAAACATAATAGTTTTAATAACTCATTCCTAATAACTGATTTATTTTATCTTTGCCATGATGATAGTAAATAATATTTGACTAGATATTTTTCAAGACACTTCTATACAGCTTAAAGTGATATTTAAAGGCTTAACTAGGTTAATTAGGTTAACTAGGCAGGTTAGGGTAATTAGGCAAGTTATTGTATGATGATGGTTTGTTCTGTAGACTCAGGAGAATCTGATGTAGATCAGGAAAAAAACAGCTTAAAGGGGCTAGCCATTTTGACCTTAAAATTGATTTAAAAAAAAATTAAAACTGCTTTTATTCTAGCCGAAAAAAAGCAAATAAGACTTTCTCCAGAAGAAAAAATATTAACAGACATACTGTGAAAATTTCCTTGCTTTCTTAAACATCATTTGGGAAATATAAAAAAAAAAAATCTAAGGGGGGCTAATAATTCTGACTTCAACTATACATATGTATATATATTCATTTTCTTTTCGGCTTAGTCCCTTTATTAATCCAGGGTCACCACAGCAGAATGAACCACCAACATATCCAGCATGTTTTTACACAGCAGATGTCCTTCCAGCCGCAACCCATCTCTGGGAAACATCCACACAAACTCATTCACACACTACAGACAATTTAGCCTTCCCAATTCACCTGTACCGCATGTCTTTGGACTGTGGGGGAAACCGGAGCACCCAGAGGAAACCCACATGAATGCAGGGAGAACATGCAAACTCCACACAGAAACGCCAACTGAGCCGAGACTCTAACCAGCGACCCAGCGACCTTCTTGCTGTGAGGCGACAGCACTACCTACTGCGCCACTGCATCGCTTATATATATATATATTTAAGTTTATTAATGTAAATATATAATTATAATTTTTATTACTACAAGTTTATCTTTCATTTTTAATATTTATTTATTTATTTTTATTAATATCAACTACCAAAAATTATTATATTGATGTTTTTGCTATAATTTTAAATGTAATTTTAATGCAATTTTAATAACAACCCAGCATCATTGGAGATGCATGCCTGGGGCTACATTTTTAGAGCTGCGAAATATGTGCCCAGCATGTACTGTATGATGGCAGTTTTTGTTGTCACAAATCCATTTGAGACCACCTTGTATATTTTGACAATCTCAATTATGCTACTGGGACAGATTTTCTTATATGTGCCATTTCTCGCAAATACACCTGAGGACGCTCTGTACATTTCGGTCTATGTTAATGTCCTTCTCACGTGTGTCTGTGAAAAGCTGCCGTCTGATTGTGATGCATAAATTGTCTTTTTACATGGTTTTTGGAATCGTCCTTTGCCAAACTCGAACCTTCTGCACTTTATGTCCCAAGTTCAACACCACATGTGGCCCGCTACATTTACACTGTAAAGCCCAACAGTCATCTTTATCAAATGAAATGAGTGTCCTTAACTCAAAATTGACTGAAAGTTAATTCTACTCATTTGAAAAGAGTTTTGAACTCAGTGTTGAAGGTAATTAAATAATTAATTAATTATTAATTAAATAATAATTACTGCAACTTAAATGGAGTAAGTTCACAGTATATATAGATTCGTTTTTATAACTCAAGTAGTTTGTAGCAATCGGTTTCCTCAAACGGTTTGAGTTGCCTTAACTTATTGGGTTTCACAGTATTCAGTTGGTTTGAGTTCTCTTCATTTATTGGGTTTTACTGTGCTCAAATTGCTTTGTTTACTTAAATGGATTAAGTTCACTGTACTCGTTAGGATTCGTTTTTGAACTTAAATTGTTTCTTGCAATCAGTTTCTTCAAATGGTTCGAGTTACCTTAACTTTTTTTTTCTTTCATTTTTTCAGTGTAAAAAATGCAGGGTTCCACACTATTCCTTCATGTTGTCCCTACACAAATCACTCAAGTTAACTTAAATTTAAGTAGATTGAACATAAAACAATTAAGTAGTCTAAAAAAAAATCAACAATTGTTTTGTTATTCTGTATCGTTCACTTTACACACAAAATGCAGCCATATTTAGCCCTGGGCACATATTACGCAGTTCTCAAAAATGAAGCTCTGGGCACATATTCCCTATGAGCAACAAACGCAATGCTGGGATGTATTTTTACATGCCATATGCTTGTATGTTATAACATGATAAATCTTTGATTTAACTGGCAAGCTGAAGCTGAAGCTGCATTATAGCATAGCATCTGGCTGAAAATAAGATAAGGATGCAGTTTTAGCCTTATTTAAAGATAATCTTTGAAGTCAGAACTAAAAATAGTGAGCAGTTGCTGAACAAATACAAAGTAAGTTTTTGCTCACTGCTACGTTGTAAATCTAACCCCCACCCCCACCCCCAAACTCAAAACAAGCCGTCTCCAAAACATGATAAAGAATTCAGAGGCTTGGAAAGCTCGTCTCCTCAACTGCTTTAAAACTTCACTTGTCACTTGCTCTTAGTAATTCTCAAGTCTTCATCCCGGTCATTATTAATGATAACGTTTCATATGCGGCTTCTTGCAAATTTGCATATGCTTTGGAAATTCTCCAGCAGTCACAAACAACTCTTTGTTCTATCGTTTTGCATAGTTTTTTCCCCTCAATTTATGCTTATTTATTTATTTGGATTATTTATTTATTCGATTTTGTTTTCTCTAGGACTCGGTCCCAGAGACAGTCAGATTTAGTTGTCATTTTATAATGAGTGCAGACACCATTGATGCCTTCTCATTTAATAGAACAGACTGAATAATTCAACCGGCACATGAAGGTAGAGCTGATTTATGGTCTTTTATGCAATGTACACCACAAAACATGCTTATCCAGCAGAGTTTCTAAGTGAGTCGGGTGGAGGACTAGCATTGTCCTGAACATAGGTTGAAAACTTATACTTCCTTGCTATGTATAGTCACTCATACTTTTTCTATAATTAATTATTTAGCACAGTAATATATACATACACTACTGGTCAAAAGTTTGGGGTCAGTAGGATTTTCCAATTTTTTTTAAAAATAAGCTTCTCCTGCTCACTAAGGCTACATTTATTTCATTAAAAATACAGAACAAATGGTAAAATTGTGAAACATTATTGCACAATTAGTTTATAATTTAATTTAATCATTTATTCTAGTGATTTAAAGATGAATTTTCAGCTTCATTACTCCAGTCTTCAGAGTCACATGATCCTTCAGAAATCACTCCAATATGAATTCTTCTTCTTCTTCTTCTTCTTCTTCTTCTTCTTCTTCTTATTATTATTATTATTATTATTATTATTATTAATATTCTTCTTCTTCTTCTTCTTCTTCTTCTTCTTCTTATTATTATTATTATTATTATTATTATTATTATTTTTTATTTATTTATTATTATTATTGTTAATGTAATAGTAATAAATGCAATAATGACTGGAGTAATAATTTAATTTGAAACTACACAAAATAAATAATAAAATAAATATTTAATATATAAGTTCATTCATTCATTTTCTTTTCATCTTCATCTTCATCATCCCTTTTTATTAATTATATATATTAAATAAATATATTAATCTGGGGTTGCACCATCGGAATGAACCGCCAACTTATCCAGCATATGTTTTACGCAGCGGATGCCCTTCACTGGTAAACATCCATACACACCCATACACTATGATCAATTTTAGCACACCCAATTCACCCGTAACACATGTCTTTGGACTGTGGGGGAAACCGGAGCACCCGGAGGAAACCCACACGAACACGGGGAGAACATGCAATCTTCACACAGAAATGCCAACTGACCCAGCTGAGGCTCGAACTAGCGACCTTCTTGCTGTGAGGTGAACGTGCTAACCACTGTGCCACCGCGTCGTCTTAACAAATAAGCATTTATCAATTTTTTTTACATTAAATAAATTACTTGATGATCAGAATAATTTTATTTCAATTATTAAATAAAAAACTGACCCCAAACTTTTGACCGGTAATGTATATATTTTTACCGAATAATTACTCAATATTTATTATACATAAAATAATATTTGTGTAAAATGTATAATAAATAAAGAAATACAAATATATTTGTATAAGATGATAAATTATGACTGCAAATAGGTGAATACTTGATTAATTTATGAATATAAATTATATATAAAAAGAAAGTGTTGTTTTAATGTAGTTTCATTCAAATCAGTTTCTAATTTGAGTATATTAAAAATTAAACAGAAAATCAGAAGGGACATACATTTTTTGAACATTTATACGTCAACTTTGTTACAGTATATATAATTTTATTTTAAAGTTATTTAATTTTCTGGCATTTAAAAACTAAAAACATTTTACTTTGAATTTTTGCAAATATAGTCACAGTTTCAGTGAGCTAAAATGATCATTCACTGAAACTAAAACCATCAAAACTAAAACGGTCATATTCATTCATTTTCCTTCGGTTTAGTCCCTTTGTTCATCAAGGGTCACCACAGCGAAATGAACCGACAAATTTTCCAGCATTTGTTTTACACAGCGGATGCCCTTCCAGCTGCAACTCAGCACTGGGAAACATCCATACACACTTATACACTACGGCCAATTTTGTTTATTCAATTCACCCGGAGGAAACCCACGCCAACATGTCAACTGACCCAGCCGAGACTCGAACCAGCGACCTTATTGCTGTGAGGTGACAGTGCTAACCTGAGCCACTGTGTCGCCTAAAAATGTCATATTATTTTTTATATTTTAAAACAAGCTTATCCTGCAGGGTTTCTATCAGTGCAGTGTCCAATCAGGATAGGGGAAATTGTTGTATCTCCCTCAAGTGTAGTGAGGGTTTTCTGGGGGAAAGGAAACAAGGTTTTGTCAAAGGACAAGAGCTGCCATTGCATGTGTTGGGAAGGTCATTGTCTCTCAGGGAAAACGTGGTGCTTGCCTGGAGTTGGAGACAAGCTCATGCCAGGGTGGAAATGATGTAAAGCAGTACTTCTGGCTTCTCTGCATAACAGGAGAATTGGCAGAGCCTGACCAGATTCGACACGTGGACTTTCATGCAGGTCCCTCAGTTCCCCCACTGTTCTTTCTTCTAGTTCTGCTAAATCCGCGTTTGCTCTCTGACCTAGTTTGAAACTCTCGACTCGACTCGATTCATTGCTGCACTCAGTGTGAGCTCCCTTCGCTTGTGGTTTGTTTACCCTCAAAAAAGATTTTTTGGGAGCAGTGAGAAATAATTAAAGATGCGACAGTGTCGCTTTGACACATTGAAAAAAAACACCTGAAAGCATGCTGTTGTTATTTAAGGACAACTGATTTGATCTTTAAAAATGTTGTTTTTTTCATATTTAAATATTTTCAAATCTGCATTTACTAGGAATAAAAGCACTTCAAGGTGCAAACACATGAAGAACGTTTTAGATGGAAAACATTTACAATTTACCTTTGCCTTGCAAATATCCTCTTGTGAATTAATATGCCCTGTAAACTTATTCACAGTTTCTTTGTTTTGCGTATAAGCAGCTCAGAGCTATCATTTCAGTTTGATAGAGTACACTGAGCGTAAGATATCACACTGCGGAGGCGATATTTGCATGATCGACGATTTGAAATGGAAAAAGACTGTCTTTAAACTTCTTTAGAAGAGAGAAATACGGAGTAGAAAGAGACTATGAATATAACCTCAGGTTTTCAAATTGAGATTTGATTGGCACATCTTTCAAAGAGCTTGCTGCATTACTGTCACGATTTTACAGGAATGGTTCACCCAAAAAAAGAAATTCTGTCATTATTTGCCCACCATTGTGCCAAACTCTATAAATTCTTCAGTTTTTTCCCTGAGCACAAATGAAGTGTCTGTCAAGCTCCAAAAGCTCAGTTTCAGAACTCATTAGTATGCTTTCAATATGCATTATTCAAATGCGAATTCTAGAGGTTAAACATTTCTTTTGCCAGAATTCATTGAAATAATAACAAACTATTTCATACATGTAGTGCATGAGCTCAATGAAACTATGAATCTGTTCATTTGTGGTGGGGACCATTAATTCTTTTAGTAGTTTGCATTGTTATGCCAGTATATGGCACCAAGTGCCTTTATTAATGAGTTAATAATTAATAATTATAATAGTAATTAAATTAGTCAAATAATTGCATTTGTTCTAGTACTGATTCACGCAGAAATGAATGAATCCAACCCAGTCTCACTGGAAATGCAGCATCAGCTTACAGTTTTGCAAATGTAAAATACATCGCTTCACATGTTATTTGTTGCACTTTTCAGATGACAAATCCACTAGAGGGTGCTGTTTACATTTTGGAAATCTGAAATATGTTGCTTAGGGTAGGTTTTGTTGTATGTTTGAGATGCATACATTCACCAGACGGTGGGGTGGCGGTTGTTAGATCACCTAGAACTCTGACCACAGACCTAAACCCTTTAAACTCAAACAACAGTGTTTTCTAATCCAGGCTCATTCTGAAAACGTAGTCCCGTGGACATTTCTGGAGACCGCGAAATACTTTGCGAAAGGTACGTATTTTTGCAATTTTTGTTTTCGCGAATCTGCGAGAGGCCGATGTGTGTGCTTTTTCGCATCTTGAATGTCTCTCGCCAAGTGCTGTTCGCGACCGTCTGTCTGACTGACTGAATGATTGACTGGGCGACTGGCCAATTGGCCGTACCACCCTCCTCCTTCCCTAAACCCAACCAACAATTTACAAAAGCCATCCAGATAAAGAAAAGCCCTCGTCTGATTTTTTTACCAGGTTTTCGGATTTTGTCACATTCTCACCCTGTTATGAACTTGTTCACTTTATTTTTTAGATTCTGTTTTTGTCTTACCTGATTTATGGAACCGCTCTTCCTCGAACCCAGTCATCGTCGTCGTGGTCAGCTTCTCTCTGCGTCTTAAGTCCACCGATGTACACGACGAGCTAACCGGACAAACTGGTTGCGGTGGGAAAGCCCTTCACACTGAGGTAAGCGGTCAGCCGGTAAGCGCGAAAAGGAACGGTGTCATACCACCCGTAACGTTCGCTTAAAAAACAAAATGCAGCCATTCGTACTGTACCTCCGGCTACATAATTCACGGTCTCCAGAAACGTCCGCTTGACTGCATTTTCAGAATGAGCCTGGGTTGGTGTTTTCAAAAGCGAATGTAAGAGAAAAGTGCACTGCAACTACATATTTTTACCTTAATTTTGCATTGTTTTTATCTCTTTTGTGGAATAACTGTGCATCATAAGTACATCACAGTACAAGTGAGCTATCGAGCAAACTGGCCATGCTATAAAAGTTGCCCATATGGAGATAGAATGGTGAACCATGGCAAACATACTCAATTACATAACAAAAATACCATTAAATGTTTTTTGTGGTATGTATTTAGTGTTGTGCAAAAAACAAAACTAAACACACCCAAAAAAAGTGCAAGAAAATGATTCATTTATTTACTAATAATACATACCTGTAAACATCATTAGCGTGAAACTAAAATTGTTGGCATCAAATTTCTCCATAGCATTCATTTTTATATAGAAACTACAGTCAAAAACATGTTAAAGTACGTGTTGGGCTTTACAAAAATGTAGGCTGAAGCAAGTATTTTCAACGAGCCTTAGGTACCATAGTCTTGACAGGACAACCATTAGGAATGAGTCATTTAATCAAATGCTCAACCATTTTGCTCAAAACTCTTATTCATCAAGAACACCACTTTTCTGTTTTGACTTTGTTTAGAGCTATTTAAAAGGAATAAACAAATTATTTTTCAATGTATCCATTATTCATGAGTAACAGTGGATCCGACACAGGATTCAATGTTTATCTTACATGACGAAAGGCTAGAAAAAGGTCAGCTGTATACAGTTTCTTTATTCTTAAGCCATTTTCCTCGTCAATAACAAAACCACAACACAACATGCTGGCAGAGGCAGCTTGGTGTGTCTTCATGTTTGACTGTTATTATAGTAAACTGCAACCACGGTCATAAATCCTCATGAAGGTGAATATCGATTTGAAGGAGAGACGGAGTGAGACTGATGGCCGTTCTCATGTCAAAGCCCTTGGCTGGGCTCTGCAAGCAGTGCAATAACACCAGTGGTCCAGTTTATCAAAGCACCCTCCCCCTTCATATCATGGCCTGTTTATCACCTTGGCCAGCCTCATAAAAACAGAGCTTCATCCTCTCTTTCCTGAGCCTGCTTAGTTCAGTGACCTGCAGCTCTCAGCCACAGTGCACTTACAGTCGGAATAGGATTTCTATTTCAATGCGAGTTCTTAGAACAGCGCAGCCATCCAATCAATGGATGCAATATCAAATCCACACTTATGTATGGCCTTACAGAATAAACACTTTTCATATATTAAATGGGCAAAATATGTTTTGAGTGATTCTGCACATCTAAATAACGTGAATAGCATATATTCAAATTGTTTCTTTTTTTATGATTATGATTTATTCAGATAAAAAAAATCAAGAATTAATCTGCAGATGCATGTTTTTTTTATTGTGCGATAAATAGTTCATTCGCAAAAAAAACAACAACAACTGATTTGTGTCAATGAAAACTAAGTTATTTGTATTTGCAAATAAACTCCTAAAATACTAATAAAATACATTAAAGTACACAAACAAAAACATATATTTATATAATATTGGATATACAATAAACCTTACTTACTTACAACAGTTCTGTCTGGTTCTCAAATCTGATTGGCTGATAGCTGTGCGATCTTCCTGTAATAACAGCACTCGTACAGCCTCCTCACCCTTGTGTATTACTCTGCCCACATAGAGTGACAGCAGATCAATAAACTCACTACAGTTTGACAAATATTGCAGCTGTTGGACAACATAAAATACTTTTGAAGCTTTTTAGTTGTGAATGTAGTTGTTTAGATCGCAACTATGCAGTTTATTTATAAGGATAGTGCCTATTTTAAATATTTATCATTTTGGAGATTCAGTTGGTGGCCATAAGCCTATCATACTGATCAGAGCAAAGATGGTTACGCCACAAGAAGGCGACAGAGACTGCATAATAAGTCCTTAGGGTAAAAAAACTTCTAAGTTGATCTCTCTCTTTTGTATGCTGTATTTATACCATAGTAATCTGCTAGTAATTGCTTTGCCTTGGATTTTTCGGGGTTAATTATTTTGATCTCCTGACTGCAAAAGATAAATACTGGGAAATGTCTCTAGACTGATGGCATTTCATGCCGTTCAGCCTTATAATCATAAATTGTGAGCAAAATCACCTGTTTTGTCATTACTTTGGAGATTACACTTGAGAATTATTCAGATACTAGCTCTAAAGTCACATGTTTTTAAGCAAAGGTTTCTGCTGTTCTGACATCAGCAACAGATGTGAATGAATGGCAGAATAAAAGTTGTTCCTCTTACAAAAAGATTTTTGAGACTCTCCGTGTTTAGTTTTCTTTTTAATATATACCTGATTATGCTGTCAAACTGATGTATAAATGCAATAACACATTTATTGTACTCAATATACTATAAAATATGCTTTGCTTTTGTTTGTGTAGTAATTTGTGTAGTGTAGGGGGGGGGGGGGGGGGGTCTTTCTTCTGATTGAGCAAGTGCTCAGAGGGGCACCTCTCCCAATGAGGGCAAAGGGGCAGTGGCTCTAGCCACCGGGCAACCGCTCCCCCCCACCCCCCAACCCCCGTGCACGGTCCTGTAGTATAGTATAGTATAGTATAGAATAGTGTAGTATAGTAAAGTACAGTATAGTATAGTGTAGTATAGTATAGTATAGTATAGTATAGAATAGTGTAGTATAGTAAAGTACAGTATAGTATAGTATAGTATAGTATAGTATAGTATAGTATAGTATAGTATAATATAGTATAGTATAGCATAGTATAGAATAGTATAGAATAGTGTAGTGTAGTGTAGTGTAGTATAGTATAGTATAGTATAGTATAGTATAGTATAGTATAGTATAGTATAGTATAGTATAGTATAGTATAGTATAGTATAGTATATCGTATTTTGCATTGTCAATAACATGTCTATAAAAACACATGAGACAGCCAGCTTTTATGTGAAGTAACAATTCAGGTACCCGCACAGGAGAATTTCTGTCTCTAGACAACATCTGGTCTGTTTAGGCTTTGATATAGTATATTGTGTTTTATTTGGGTCAAGCAATCCATCTTGAAAGTTTTCAATTCAGGGCATCTAGCAGTGGTGCAGAAAAAATCAATTGCTTTTTTAAGAAGTCAATTCCACCATCCATTTCAGGATATTTGTCGATAATTGAATGGCCATGGACTATTTCCTCACCAAATGGAGGAAGCACTCACCACTAAGTAACCATATAAAGAAGAACAGACTGTTTGGTTTCTTGTCCATGAAAGCAGATATGTCTGTGTTGCATGATAAGGATATATTAAACCATAGCAGCATATTCCAGGAAAGAGCCCCAGCACATTTTATATGATCTTTTTAATGGAATCACTGTGCAATGCATGTGTCTTTTAAACCATTTATTTGGACTATGCTATCTAGACATGCTTGACCTTTTAAACTTCAGACTTAAATGTGCAAAGTTTTATTTAATTTTTTAGTTTTTAATTAGTTTTTATTGATACATTTTTTATTAGGTTTTGTGGGACACCTTTTGATGAATAATAGCAAAACAATCTAGTTTTTTTGAGGTTCTGAAAGTTTTACCTCAGGAAAAAAATCTGAAAAAAGTTTTAACTCATTCTAAGAGTTTCTTAACCGCTTTTTCCCCAGTACAATACTAATGATTATTTTTAGATGAAATAGTGGTCTTTAGTGATTCAAAGCCAAATTAAAGCCACAGTTCACACATTTTTTTTTAATTTCATGTTAATTTACTTACCTTCATTCCATCCAAGTTGTAGTGAATTTTTTTAGTAGTAAATTACAGAAGATTTAATCCATAAAGTCCTGGATTATTCATAATGACAGTCATGTGACAGTTTTTTAGATTAAAAATAAACATTTACAAACAAGTCAAAATCAATATGGCTCCTGCCAAACACACTGATATCTCTTGAAGTTAAAGGATTTGTCAGTGTAGGAAATGAACAATTATTTACTTTAATCCATGCCCTGGTCAAACAGTTCTCAGCATCACTTTGATGATAAATGCCCAGGCCTATTTAAAAACAACAACAGTGCCACGTCTCTATAGCCCTCAATCTTACTGAGCTGCCATGTTCAGAGTATTCTGGTTTGAATAAGTACTGTGTATATACAGTATAGATCCATGTCATCTTCCTTAAAATGAAGTCATCAATCATTGTAACTATTATTTTGTGAAAAAAAACATGTTCCTTGTTGTCTTGTCAACAAACTGCATCACCTGACCTCCTCTGAGGCCATGTTTATGCCTGCTCTCACCACACTCATGCATGCATCGAGAACTGTTTGCATATTTTAATAAAGAAAAGACAGTAAATTCAATTCACCCTTATTTCTATAGTGCTTTTACGATGTACAGTAGATTGTGCCAAAGCAGAAACTGTCAGTCCAGTTTTCAGAGTTGAAGTTCAGTTTAGTTCAGTTCAGTATGGTTTAATTTTCACCGCTGAAAGTCCAAACACTGAAGAGCAAATCCATCTATGCGCAGATCCACAAGTTCCAAACCAAGCAAGCCAATGGCTAAGAAAAAACTTCACCAATTGACGAAAGTGAAGAAGAAAAAAAAAACCTTGAGAGAAACCAGACTCAGTTGGGCACGACCATTTCTCCTCTGGCCAAGTAAAGTCGCTATGTAACTGATAGCTGCTAGAATCTCCACAGCTGGACAATGTCAGTACACAACTATAAACAAGGACACTTCAATCACACACCAGGAGACCAGAGTTTTGGATGTTAAATCGTTAATATTGTACAGTAACATTACAGATCTCCATACAGCAACATATAGTTACTTGTTTGATAGGAACCCAGTAAGTAGATGTACAAAAAAACCGAGCAACATCATATATATGTGTGTATTAATAGCACATAGCTAACTTTGTAATGGCATTTGTGTGTGGCTCATTCATAGTTGCAGAAAAGCTGAATAAACTTCATCAACATCATCAAATAACCATTTCCTCTGATGTTTCTAACTGTGGGTTTCTGCTTCATGAGTGTCTGAGATGCTGTCTGCCATTGCGCTGTGTTTATCTGCCATCTGAAGCTGGGTATTCTTCTGAAGCAGACATTCTCGAACAGTGGACAAAGAGGACCAGCTCATTGGCAGAATCACAAAACAGCTAAAATTCCCTTCGACATTTTCACCAGGGTATAATAAATGATCTGATGTGTATTTTGAAACTTTACAGACACATTCTAGAGAAGCCAAAGACTTGCATCTTGTAACAAGGGGAATAATAAGTCCCTTAAAGTCCCTTAAAATGATTGTAAATAATTTTTAACACAGACAGATTTTTCCTTTACAAAACACAATGCGATTTTTATGTAGAGTTTTGGTTTTGTTTGTAGTTTAAATATCTAAAAAAAATCTTAACACAAGCATTTTCTAGACAAGTTAAAAATGTTGTCTTGTTTTAAGAAATAGTATGTAGGCAAAATAATCTGGCAATGGAGTAAGCAAAAATAATCTGATGTTTCAGTGAAAACAAGTTTAGTTTGCTTACCCCATAGGCAGATTATTTGACTTGTTTTAAGGAAAAAACTTAACTTAAAAACTCACTTAATTTTAAAATATTATTTCTGAAAACAATATATTTTTTAACTTGTCTAGAAATGCTACTTGATTCAAGAATATGTAAATGTTTGGACTAGAATAAAGACAAAAACTTAAAAGTAAGAAATGTTTTTAGCTTTGCATCGGTGTGTCACTGAGCCATAGCTATTGATTTGGAATTGTTTATATGTGTTTGTTTTTTTATCTAAAAATATGGCAACCATTGACTGGCATTACATGAATCACCAAAGACCACAGTTTCAGCTAAAAACTTATTCAATGGAAAAAAACGTCACCTACTGTCTACATCGGTGTGAGTAAATCTAAAGTATTGTTTATTTTTGGCCAAACTTTCGCTTAACGATAGAAAAGTATGAAAAAAACTCCAATACATTTTCTTATGTATTTATTTATATATTTTACATTTTTTGTGGGAAAAATATACACAAAAATTACTAAAAAAACACATTATCACATATCTCACTTCTTCTAATTGCTCATTTCTATGAAAAGTAGGTATATTGTCCATTGACAGAACCTATTTGACAATTAAACAGGTGTGCAGTGCCCATATCCACAGATCAATAGGAGACTGTTAAAAATGCATGATCACATTGATTAATAGTAGAAGATGAGAAGAGCTCTCTTGCAGGAAGCATCAATACCCGAGACTTATCGGTTTGATTCAAGAACATACTAATAAACACAAATAAAATAGTCACTCATATTTTCATTCACACAAGGCCTTATTGGCATTTCAAAGGCAATGCAATGTAATGCATATGCTTTGCAATGTGGATATAAAGTCCCTCAGCAAACCAGTACATACTTTGTAAAATATATGTTCATTAACCAATTAATCAATGTGATTAATTACACACTGATTACACTTTCGAATGGCATTTGGAGACCTTGATCTCTTATTTGGAAATGTTTAATGTTGTAAATTACTACTACTACAATTACCTAATTATATATTTTAGTAGTTTGAAACTATACATTGTCTGATTTGTTCATGTAAATTATATTAAACTATTAACCAAATAAAGCAGTGCTTTTCTGTTCATTTACAGATTTATTGGCATTTTTGGTCACACTTTATTTTAATGTACAGTTCACACTTAACAAACTATTAACAAACTATTAACTAAAGCTACGGTCACACCGGGCTTTGTGTGTGCGAAATTCTGTCGTGCGGCGCTGCGAAAAGGGGCGGGATTAAACAAGATGATTAGACATTTTAAAAAGCGAGCGATTGCTCCATGTTTTAAATTTCTGTCCAGAGAGGTCCTGTTTTGATCCTCGATTGGTCTCACGCAGTCAAGTGATGCGTTTTCGCAGGTCAGAGTTCACCAAGCTTGAACTTTGCACCTGCAAAATTTGACGCATGACCCTGCGTTTCCGGTCTGATGCATTCGCGTGCGTATGAATGGAAGTCTACAGGAGGAAAAGCTCAGTGTGACCGCAGCTTAAGACTTAAGCTCAATAAACTAATTAGCTGCTTTTTAATAGTTAGTAAGTTAGTGATTGGGTTTAGGCATTCGATAGGATTAGGGATGTAAAACAATATCCTACTTCATAAGTGCTAATGCTAAAACTATAAACAGTTATTATAAAAGATAATAAGCCAGTTCAATGTAAAAAATGCTGAGTTCCACACAAACAATTCAACATAGGCTCATTCTCTTCTCTTCAACAAACGTTACGGAGCTGTCACATCCCCGGCTCGTTCCTGCTCATCCAATCACAGCTCTCCCTCACAAACCACCTCCATCCAATCCCGTGAACCCTCACCGGCCTTCTAATCACCTGCACCTGTTCCCCATCATCAAGGACACTATATAAACACACCTCATCCTCTCATTCCTTGGCCGGAATTAAAGTCGGATGGTTATCCTCACCTTCGCTCCTTCGTCTTATCTTCTTCCATGGATCTTCCTTATGTGTCTTCAGATCCTTCACACTGATCAAGGGAAGTGTATATTCTCATATGGTGTTTACTAGAAGATCTGCCATTCACTTGATGAACTCTTTGTCTGTACTCTCACCTGCTGATGTTCCCAAGAACAAACTGTTTGTTCGCTATGTTCGAACTGTATGAGATCGCTAACATCAGATGTTTACATTACTAGGCTGTTAAAGAAGATCGCTAACAGCATTGACACCACTCCCTTACTTCCTTACTTTGATTAAGTGACTTTGTTTTAAATAAAACTGATAAATGTTCCATTATTGTTTTCCTTGTCTACCAGCTTGACAGCAGCGGTATGACGCCATTCTTTTCGCTCTTACCTCTGTATGGATAACTTTCCAACTGTTACCAGTTTGTCCAGTAGCTTGACACGTATGTCGGCAGACTTGAGATGCAGAGCAGAGTTGAATGCGACAACAGGGTTTGAGTCCAATGAAGAACAGTTCCAAAAAGCGAGTAAGACAAAAGCTAAAAAAATAAGCAAATAACAGGGTGAGAATGTGGTAAAATCTGAAAACGTGGTAAAAATCAGAAATGGCAGGTCAATCGGTGCTTTTTAAAACACTATTGTTTGGGTTAAGGGAGAGGGTGGGCGTATTGGTCATTCAGTCAGTCGAAAGCAGCATCTGGTGGATTTACACGAGAACAGCAGGCCTGAATGACACTCGCAAAGTAAATTTGCAGGTAAAACAGTGGCCTCTCGTGGGTTCTTAAAAAAAAAAAATGGCAAAAAAAGTACCTCCAGGGACGTTTTTTGCTCTCTCCAGAAATGAATATAGGAGTATGTAATAAGAATGAGCCTGGGTTAAATCAATTTGTTTTGGGAATAAGTTAATTCATAAAGGAATTAAGTTAACTTAATAATTTTTACAAGCTAAGGTGGAATAAAAATAAAACTTTTGTTGTTTCAGCTCATTTTAAATAAGTAGTTTGAATAAACAGCTAATTTGTTTTTGAGTGTAGTAAATGGTGTGAATTGTTACTTAAAATCAAGTGTTACTAATTTATTTAAATTAAATAAATAGTTTCAGACTACTATTCACCTTATTCTTCACGGATGAGCGGGCCCAGCCATTTGAATCTTTTTGGCTCAAGACTTCCGGTCTCATTCGCTTCCATTCATTTTTAGACGTTAAAAACAGCTTGTTATGCTGTTTGATGTTGCGAACTGACATTTTCTTATTATATGATTCTACTTCGTCCGTATAATCATGTAAACACTTGTTTGCAGAGCAAGTAGTTTGACCGTTTTCTGTGGTGTAATATCCCTAGTCATTTCTCCCATAGGCAGCTGAATCGGAACTTCTAAAGCAATCGCAAAAACGAGTTCACTTCCGCATTGAAGAATAAGGTCAATGAAGTCAGTTTGTTAAGCCACATTTACATTTTCAACATCAAAAGTTGAAAATGACAGATCAAGGTAAATTAGAAAAAAACACAAGCTATAGGCAACTGTTAATTAACAAATATTTTTATAGCATACCCACAAAGCAGCATTCACCCAGAATGAGCTAATAACCGTTTCCTTAGAATAAAGTTCATGAACACATATGCGAGTGATATATGGTACTTATTTTCATTTGCTCAATAGATTTAGATGCTTTCAATGCCCACTCCAGTACTGAATGGCATTTCATTCATGCGTTACCTTATAAAACATTAATTTCCGTACAGGGCCATTTCTGATGTCTGTGTTCTGTTTTAATAAGAGACTTGAGACAGATTTTTTTTTTCTACAGGTAAAATGTGGACATTTAACCTTCAAGCATACTTTATACTCCAGCACTGTTTGTGTCTGTGTGTGCATCTGTGTGTTTGAGTTGGAGTTATACCTTTTATTTAGGTAAATGATTGATTTGGCATTATGTTGTTTTTATTGATTTTTATTGGACAAATTTTAAAAAATGATTCGAATTTCAACATTTCCCATCCATTTCCTATGGTTGGCCATTGTTGGGCATAGGGAACGATTAATGTTTTTTTTTCAACCACTTAACATTGCTGAATTAAGTCCTCTTTACTGTGTGTGTGTGTTTAGATGGCAAAATCCCTCTATTTGTTCCAAACATTTGAGTTTCTTTCTTCTGTTGAGCACAAAACAAGATATTTTGAAGAATGTTGTACAAAAGCGGCAAACATTGACTATGTTTTGTTCCTATACACTGTACACATAATCAATTAGTCCTGACAGCATATGTTTTTAGGTTATTGTAACCTATTAAACTAAGTTAATCATGTTCACATGCTGTTTTAAGTTAGTTTAACATAAAATAAGTTCAGTGGGACTCATAAGGTTAATTTGATTCAGCTTAAATTTAAGGCAACCAGGATTTTTTTTACAGTGTATGGATGTCACTGGCTGCTTCCCAACATTCTTCAGAATATCTTGATTTGTGTTCAACTAAAGAATGAAACCACTTGAGTGTGAGAAAATGGTAAGAACATTTTTACTTTTGGTTGAACTATCCTTTTAACACTCAAACTGCCAGAAGTAATTACTAGAAACACCAGAGGTCATTCTGATCGTTCTCATATAAGACGTCATATTGTCATGTCATATTTACAGTGAAAGGTTTTATTGAGATATTAAACTAAGCTTTGAATGTCTGTCATCAAATTTAATGAAGTCATTACAATAAAAATACCATCATGTTATATTTATGCTACTTTTGTTCAGTGAGGCTAGTAGACCCCCTGGAAAGTTCTGTGCCTCACATTCATTTCACTTTCACAAGCAGGGGAGAAGGCTTTTTCGCGGCACTGAATAGGCTGTTTGAAACATATCTGAAGTAAAGTTATGTTTGTGCTATCAGAAATTTATGTTTACGTTTGCAGGATGTTGCTAGGCAACAGTAGCATGCATATTCAAAGTCACGAGGAAGAGTAGCAGACACTTGCATGCAGTCATTCTGACCGCTATGGTAGTTCGAGGGTAAAAATTACATAGTTCTTTTGTGTTTCGAAATTTGAATAAAAATAACAACGTTAGAAAAAAAATATACACATATTTAGAAAAAGTCAGGGTATTATAGAAATGTGGGTTTTATATCATTTATTCATTCATTCATTTTCCTTCGGCTTAGTCTGTTTATTCATCAGGGGTCGCCACAACAGAATAAACCTCCAACTTATCCAGTATATGTTTTAAGCAGAGGATGCCTTTCCAGCTGTAACCCAGTACTGGGAAACACCCATACACACTCATTCACACACATACACAACAGCCAATTTAGTTTATTCAATTCACTAATAGCGCATGTCTTTGTACTGTGGGGGAAACTGGAGCACCCGGAGGAAACCTACGCGAACATGGATAATATGTGGAAACACCACACAGAAACCAGCGACCTTCGAACCAGCTCGAACCAGCGACCTTCTTGCTGTGAGGCAACAGTGCTAGCCACTGAGCCACCATGTTGCCCCAGGTTTCAACAAAGTTATTAAATTACAAAAATTACAAATGGTGAAGGTGGTGTTAAGAATAGTCTTCATTTGATTATCAATCATTCCATCAAATTCCTGTAACTCATCATTAAAAAACTTTGTTAATGTTATTCCTTGTTTTACATCCTTGTCTGAAATGATTAACATAATGAAATACACTGAATGCTCACTTACCACATGCATTTGTTTTTAAAGTCGGCATGAAACAGAAGTTAAGATTGTCCTTTTTCCCCATATTGTGTCTTGGAATGAGAAAAAAAGTAGAGCAGTGCATGATTCTGCCCTTTAGGAAATGATTAGATTGTTGGAAGTTAACTCCACCCTGAAGGCATTTCATGTGACCAATAGTGAAGACGTTTTGAGAAGAGACTAAAGATTATGATATTTTAAAAAAATACTGAAATGCACAGAATGTTTGTTTACAAAAATTTCTATTATATAAATATGCTTGTTGATCAATTTCTAATCAGCCAATCACATGGCAGCAACTCAATGCATTTAGGCATGTAGACATGGTCAAGACGATCTGCTGCAGTTCAAACCGAGCATCAGAATGGGGAAGAAAGGGGATTTAAGTGACTTTGAACGTGGCATGGTTGTTGGTGCTAGACAGGCTGGTCTGAGTATTTCAGAAACTGCTGATCTATTTGGAATTTCACGCACAACCATCTCTAGAAGAGAATGGCCAGACTGGTTCAAGCACAGGCTCGCCAAAATTAGACAATAGAAGATTGTAAAAGCATTGCCTGGTCTGATGAGTCTCGATTTCTGCTGCAATATTCAGATGGTAGGGTAGGAATTTGGCGTCAACAACATGAAAGCATGGATCCATCCTTCTTTGTATCAATGGTTCGGACTGGTGGTGGTGGTGAAATGGTGTGGAGCATATTTTCTTGGCACACTTTGGGCCCACTAGTACCAATTGAGCGTTGTGTCAACGGCACAGCCTTCCTGAGTATTGTTGCTGACCATGTCCATCCCTTTATGACCACAGTGTACCCATCTTCTAATGGCTACTTCCAGCAGGATAACATGCCATGTCATAAAGCGCAAATAATCTCAGACTGGTTTCTGAGTTCACTGTACTCAAATGGCCTCCACACTCACGAGATCATAATCCAATAGAGCACCTTTGTGATGTGGTGGAACGGGAGATCATGGATCATGGATGTACAGCCAACAAATCTGCAGCAACTGTGTGATGCTATCATGTCAATATCGACCAAAATCTATAAGGAATATTTCCAGTACCTTGTTGAATCTATGCCACAAAGGATTGAGGCAGTTCTGCAAAAGGGGGTTCAACCCGGTACTAGTAAGGTGTACCTAATAAAGTGGCTGGTGAGTGTATAAAAATAAGACTAAATTGTGATTTTTGTCCAGAATTTAAAGAATGACTGTACATTAAAGCATTCATAAAGTGTCAAAAGCTGGAAGGAAGAAAAACAGGCAAATCTATTTTAATTTAGGTTTAGCAGATGGGTGCTCAGTCAGAAGGCTAAACATTAGCTGCCTCCACAAATATCAATCTATCCTATAACACTGCCGTGCCATAATTATACGCTCTGAGTGAGCGCTGCACTATTTTTGGGGTGAGCTAATAAGTAGCACATTAGTAATGATCCATTTACTAGCAGACAAGCAAATGTTACTGTGCTAATAGTCGTTAGCACATAGCTGTAAAGTCGTTTTTTAATGTTGCTGCTCTATGTTCTACGTGAAGATGGAAATATGCTAACTGGGAATATGGTATTTTGTTGTTTTTTTTACTGTTTTGTGGCATAATCAGTTATTCGGATGAGATGTTTGATGGTTCACATATCACAAGACAAATTCTTATACTGTAAAAACAAATTGTAACTTGTTAAATTGTTGCTTTTTAAATAAAAATAAGTAATTGTGTGTAATTAACTTTGTTAACCCTTCATAGTAGGGTTGCACCATTTCAATGTGGTGTTGTCACTGGCCCATGAACATTTCCTGCTAGTGATCAAACTGTTTCATAACTGTAATAAGAGGCAATTCAATCATAACTTAATTTTAAAACAGGTATCATAACATTATTTATCATCATATCTATCTATCTATCTATCTATCTATCTATCTATCTATCTATCTATCTATCTATCTATCTATCTATCTATCTATCTATCTATCTATCTATCTATCTATCTATCTATCTATCTATCTATCTATCTATCTATCTATCTATCTATCTGTGTCTGTCCGTCCGTCCGTCCGTCCATCCATAGATATATGTGATCTGTGTGCATATAATAATCTGTGTGTCTATATAATCTGTATATGCAATCTATATATTATCTATCTAAATATAGATATATGCAATTTGTGTGTATCTGAAATAGTCACATCGCAGGATTGAAGTATTTATTACAGATTTAAGATTAAAATAAATATTTAAATATTATTTTAAAATAATTTATACAATGATGACAATGTTATTTTAGCTTGAATGTTTAATTTCTGTAGCTAAATACTGTTAGAATTCCCTGATTAACTATAAAGCACTGTTTATTTAACTTCGACTTTTCTCTGCTGTATTTATATATGCTTGCAATTTATTATAATTTATGCAAACGCCCTGCAAAGAAAAATCCCAATCTATCTAAATGAATAAAATCTTTCTAATTAAAGCTAATCAATTCATCTGGTGAAATTATATTCATATCGCAATTTATATCACAGAAAGAAATATATTGCAATGTCAGATTTTTCCAATATCATGCTGCCCTACTTCATAGGGCACTAAACAAAATTGCAGCGTTATTTTTATACATGCACATTTACATTTCGAATAATTGTCTATACTTAACGTTTTGATCTATTTAATTGCTTTCTTGCAGAATAAAAGTACTGTATGAATTGCTTTCTAGAAACACACTGAGCTGTCCCAAAATGTATACTTTAACCTATACTTACATCTATCACAGCTATACAGTCTGGTTTTTGACAAGAAAATTGAATCTTTCTGCAATCTTTCGACAAAAATACAAGCCATGAGGTGTTATTAGGCCATGTAAGTGCACTTGCTTTCGTCTCTGTTAGACCCACCATGCCCTTTAAAACTTAAAAAAAGAAAGAAATTGTGTATCAAGTGTGCGTTCAAGACTGTGAGCCCACCAGGGTCGCTTCCTTATCCAACATGTGACATTTGTCATTTTGACATGTGGTGATGCCCTTTGGAATCGCGCCATTTTTACCTGCTAGAAGATCTCCATATCCTGGCCCCCTTCTGCCACCACGCAAGACACATACAAACTGCAATGGTTAAACTCAATGCTTGTTGTGTTCCTTCCTTGCCTTGGTTTTTGATACAATCTCACGGCATTTGGAAACTGTTTAATCAATTAATTAATTCATTTTCTTTTAGGCTTAGTTCCTTTATTAATCTGGGGTCTGACATGTTTATATCAGTTTTATATCTTCTGAACGCGACTTTTGTCACTGTTTTGGAGCCCACTAGCTTATAGATATCTTAAAGGGGTGGTCACTATGATCTCATATTTTAAACTTTAATTTATGTGTAATGTAGCTCTGTGAACATAAACAACATGCAAAGTTCAATGTAAAGGGAGACAGGATTTTACAAAGTTAGCTTAGCAAAACCTACAGCGAACAAAAGCTTGGAGACTACAAAAAAATTCTTCCGAGCTAGAGAGATCACAAACGCTTCAGGTTTGTACACTGCAGCAAAGGGGCGTGGCTAGAGACACTGTATTGTTGTAGCAGAGAAAGCTAAAATGGCGTCCAAACACTGCTATTTACACAGAGCTTGTTCTGTTTCTGTATTTGAACTTCCAAAGGACACGACACAAATAGAGAAGTGCTTACAGTTTAATTTTAATTATGTTCCAGAGAATTATAAAAAGATATAGCTCTAGCATTTGACAAAGGACAGCTTCCAGAATCTTTACACAGCACAAAAGTGCATGCTATTAGAGGCATGATGCTTTTTCTGGTGACGTAGAGCTGATCCGCGAATCACAGCACATTATGTTAGCTGACCAATTAGAGCCTCTTGAGGGTCTTTCGGAGGAACTAGGAAATATGACAGTCGTTTTCACGTAAGCTGAGTAGCAGTAAATAATCAAAGTAAGATACATGAAAAAATAACCAGATTTATAACAAATGAAGCATGCGCACACGTTGCTTTGCATCTTATAAACACAACAGGCTTTAAAATACAATCTGGACCACCCCTTTAAAAACTAACAATACTGATACTAACATTTAAAAAAGCTTTATTTTAATTTCATGGGGCCTTTCACTAAGAAATAAACATAATGTTAAATGAATGAATCCTTTTGCAGTTGTTATACTTGATGAATGAAACCTTACGGTACAGAGTTAATAGTGCTATAAACAATCACAGAGTTTTCATTGTCGTAGCTCAGATTAACATGTGGAAATGGGAATGTTTGAAAACAAATCACTTATTCAGTCTTCAAGCATTTGGCATGGTGATAAACAACCACTGCCAATTCAATAGTATGAACATTCTTAAAAGACACTCCGTTTAAATAATAAATTATTATTCACAGTATTTCAAAGTGCCAACAATCTTTATTATCATGAGGTGTTAAATTATTTAATATGTCTATTTCTGACAATACATAGTAATAGTTACTGTACGTTTCCTTGTGAGATGCGGCTGGTGTTTTGAATTATAATATGAAGACTGAGAGAAAGGTTATGCTAATCCCAATTTACAATGACCGGTTGTCTTTTCAAGGTTAGTGTGTGTGAAGCTGGGCATGTCACATTTACTCAGGCAAGTGTCTGGCTTTATCAAGGACGGCCTGTGGAAAAGTATTGGAGAGAGAGAGGGAGAGAGAGAATAATAAAGAGGCAAATAGAAGAAAAGACTTTTGTCTGGATAACATCATTGGTCTCTTTTCAATTGTGTTAACCCTGAAAGAATGCATAATAATTAACAATTAAACAGGCTGTTATTCACACTTATTCACACATGACATTATCTTTGAGATTTGCTGTGACCATGAAATGAACTTTAATTACAACCTTGTTTTCCCCCCCTTCCGGAAGTTTTTTTTTCTCCACCCCGCAATTCATGGGTCTCTTGAAGGATGTGAAACGGATGATCATGCTGCTCAAATTCGTTCTAATCTCTCAAATGTATCTATTCAGCTTTTTTCTTTTCTTTTCACAAGCACACATTGCTGTGTTTGGATCAATGAGACGATTGCGCATATTAAACTGTAGGAGTCTTGGATGCATTAAGAAAATAATGGCAGACGAGTTGTTAACAGCGGCTAGTTATATTACCCTTCACCCAGTTGCTAGGAAGCTAATTTTAGGTGATTAATCAATTCAGAGAGCATAGATGTGTAATTAGGAGTCTCTTTTGTTTTAAGAGGATGACCTTGTGATGAATGTTTACAGGCGAACTAGTCTCGGGGGACGCTGGTCGACTTAAGGCGGTCTAATCTTCGTGTTGTGTTTTTGATGAAGGTTTTTGTATGTGTAAAGGACACTTCACTTTAACGATAAAGGTATAATTTAAAAAAGTGCCTTGAATTGATCAGAATAGAGCAGTCCAGACCACTGCTGTACTGATAAGAATACAGAGGATTACGACACAGAGAATTACTTTGACAACAAAGACAGAATCCATCTGATAAATAAATAATACATGGTTGTAGCTATCTCTATAGTTGTTTTTTTTGATGAGCGTAGATTTAAGGCCTTAAGTAAGTGTTTTTCAGGGCTTTAATTTTTTAATAAATTATATAAAATGAGTGGTTTAACAATACAGTAGCTATGTTTCCATCCACATATTTTTATACATATTTTGGATATGCACATAAAAATCGGTTGATGGAAATGCTAAGATGCGCATCAATTTTGAAAATGCGCATAAAAAACGTTTTTTGCATAACTGAGTAGGATAAACTTTTAATTCGATAAGAAAAGATGCGCATAAACTACTATGGAAACACTTTTACAGAACAAATTCCAGTATGTGCATTAAAAAAGGTAATGTGGTGATAAAATGTGTGTGAATGGACAAACCAGCAGGCTGAGCACATTGTAAAACACCTAAAATGTTGCTTTCGTCGTTCTAAAACACCTTAACCGTTTCAGTATTAGTGTTATTATATTATTAATTACCTCCAGAATTGTCAAGAGCATCTGTGCTCCGCATCTTACGCCTTCAAACACCACCACGTGTTCATTGATTGTTGGCATTGTCTTCTGAGTCATTCATTAAATAAGGAAAAGATTCATGCAGCTTTTCCTACCGCAGTTAATTCTGTTTTTACTTTTGATATTTGGCACCAGTTAATCAGGAAGCGATGATTTTGTTCTCTTTGACTACTTGGATGGAAACGCTGCTTTGTTTGCCCATCTTTTATGCAATATTCCAGTTATTTATATTCCATTCCAAATTTAATTCGCATCTTTGGATGGAAACATATTGTTAAGTCACAAATTTTGAGGTAAAAAATATGTATTTGAGATGTAAAAAATAATTTGCAATTTAGAAATGTAAATGTAAATTCCATCATCATTTACTAACCCTAATGTCATTAGGATTTTGTTCAACTTCCAAACACATTGAGATATTCTTTAAAGACTTATATTTTGTCCCTCCGTTTAAAGTGCATTCACCCTAAAAATAAAAAATCAGAAAGATTCCATAACAAATAACCAGTCTAATCCAAATCTAAGTCTTCTGAGGAGATATGATGATTTTAAATGATGACTTATTTAATAATATAATACAATTATTATTCATTCTTTCATTTTCCTTTGACTTAGTCCCTTTATTCATCTGGGGTCACCACGACGGAATTAACTGATCCAGCATATGTTTTACACAGTGGATGCCTTTCCAGTACAACCCAGTACTGGAAAATATATTTTTCAATGGTTTTGTATGGTGAGTTCAGTGATTTGTGTAGAATGGTGACATGAATGTATTGTGACACTCCTAATTGAAAAACATTTTCAGTAAAATAATTTGATGAAAGCAATAAAGTTAAAGCAATAAGTCCCAAGAAGCTGTGGTTTAAGGTGAATTTAGAACAGCTAAGGTGTATTGTTATGCACAACGTGGAGCATCTGAATTCACAGCTTCGCTGGGCTTATTGCTTTTTATATTGCTTGTTATGGTTCCTACACAATATATTATCGACAATATACGACACCAAACAATGCAACTCAACGAATGTACATTACCTGAAACAGAAAACATTTAAATAATCTTCCCTCTGCACTTCAGAAAGTGTGGACCTTCACAAACACTTGAACACAATCTCACAGAGATACATGTCATTGACTAAAGCAGTGTTTAACTGTTAAAGTTTGAAACATTTTTCTTTTACTTCAAAACAGTAATAAACAGATAATTTTGCTGAAATATACAATACCATGACATAAAGGACTGGATTTACTGGTTTCACTATAGCTGAAGTTCAGAATTAGCTCAAAGTGAATTGAAAATTAATTTGAACGAGGCTTCAAAAGAATCGACTCTTTAAATCCGAACAAACAAATCGTCCAGCGATCATTCGAACGGACACTTGACTTTAACTATGGCTATTGCTATCAAAAATATAAACCCATTTAAGTTTAAGCAGGGTAACAAGATCGAAGTTTAAGGTATTAGATTAAATAATAATTATGCACAAGTACCTTTCTTTATACAAAATGAAACTTTATTGACTAATCTAACAGAATGCCTAACACCAACACACATTCATACAGGCTGTAGAAAAGAGTAAAAGAAAAAAACATATGCGTTTGAGAAAGTGTAATGATGTAAGAACCTCAGATTTTGTAAGACCAAACCAAGCAAATAAAAAATAATCAATTTAGGGTTACATTTAGTTTACACCAGTTCAGTGGTAATTTGATGGTGTTACTTGCGTTCCCTTTGTGATGTGAAGAACTCCATCTGTTGAGCTTATGTTCCCACGTGGTTATCTGGTGGTCGGCTCTTTGTCCTGTGAGGCTTAGAGTGGGGTGGAGTCTGTCGTATCAAGTTTTTGATGCGGCAAAACGACTAGTCATGTTGACTTCTGCATACTAAACTTAACTAGACTCTCTCCGGAAAAGAAAGAAAGAAAGGTATCGGAGATGGGAATGTCTGAGATGTGCAGTTAACCCATTTTTGCCAGGTCCACACCTGCTCCCCGGAGTTCTTTAGGTAATCTCTGGGCTTCGTGCGGTGTGCGGCCTCATTCACCAGCTTTTATAAGTGTGGTTTTGTACCCACCCTCTGGAGCCGAGTTGACCAATGAGAAGTTAACTCCCCCAAGACACATTTTATAGTCTTTATTTCCGAAGCGTAGTGATTTGCATAGGCATTCTGGGTGTAAGCTGATGCAGAAATGTTTAAAGTTTCTTAAAATGTTAGTATGTTGCACACGCATTAACATAAAATGTAAACAATAATTCAGCACACCAAATTAGCTTTGCAAGGAGATCAAACATGAACCATCTATGATCTTGTTTAGCTGTGGTAGAGTTAAACATTGATTGCAGAAGTATTAAAACCATAATATTAATGTGTTGCAAAACACCTGATTACACATAAAGATAGAATAAAGGATTAAATAAAAAGCACAAGTCTTTAGCAAGGAGTTTTTAGGAGCTTGACCATCTCTGTGTGTCCATTTCTGAGCCTTCCTTCGTGTCGTAAATGTGTTTGGAATCATATTACACACTGACCGTTCAGTCTTTCTCGGTAGGAGAGGTTGACGGTGTATTATTTGTTGAATAAAGCAAAATAATGATGTGTTTGATCGACCACATTTGTTACATAGCGAAATCAATCACAATAGTTTTTTTTTGTTCTTTCAGGATGCCTTGCCATTTGATAGAAATGTAAAGGTTTTATGGGTTAATTTTAGTAGTTTTGACAAAACGAACCTCTTTTCCCTTTCTTTAATAGCTTTATAATTCTTTATTTATTAATAAAATTATTTATTTTGACACTTTTTTTGACACACACTGGATTGTTTGGATTTCTTCTGTGTTATTATAATTATTTTTGTTTACATTTATGCGCTAGTGTGTTAGTGCTAATTCTCTAGAGACTCTAAAATTAGCATCAAGCTCTTACCACATCAGCGAAATAAGGAACAGCATGTTACTAGTCATTTCAGCACGTATACATTCTCTTTTCCTCATTTGTTATTAGCAGTGTCCACTCTCCTCTTCATTGTATCTGCCTGATGTTGATAGTAGGATTTGTTTTCCTTTCTGAGATTTTAGATTGATGATTGCTAAGATAAGTAGTGAAAGAGAGAGAGAGAAAAGAAAGAGAGAGAGAGAGAGACAGATGCCGAGACAAAGACGGAGACGGAGAGGGTTTGGCAGGCCTGTTTGTTTGCCCTTGGCCGAGCCAAAGCCTGGTGTTTACAGCCGCTGCTGATCCACTCCACAGCACTGCATAGATGAGCGATATGAGACTCATTAGCCCTGATTGCATTTATCCACTTCTGTGCTCCACTGGCCGGTGACAGCTCAGCCTCATGATTGATAGAAATACAACAGGGGTCAAAAGCAGAGAAATTAGACCCCGTTGAGTGGAGGATTTAAGCATTTTGTCGGTACATGTTGTATGGCTGCTGGACTGGGTGTTTGTGTAGCCCTTCATAAAACAGTCTTAAAAGGCAATGTGAAATAAACATTCTGCCTATTTGCTTAGTATGAACAGTCAGTAGACCAGAATGTGAAAGGAAGTACTGCATGCATGTACAATTCAGTGGAAAAGCTAGAATACACTATAAAATTTTAAATCTGCCATGTAGGGTCATTAAAACATGCATGAAGCTATAGGTCTTTTAATTTGGAAAATAAAACCTCAAATGAACAGCAACAAACAGCATTAACAAAACATAAGTCAGGCACTGCTACTCAAATGCCTCAAGTGAACACTACTTTTTTGGGGGGAAATAGGCTTAACACCCTAGAGTTAAACAATTATGAGTTTTGTCATTTTTTAATCCATTCAGCCAATCTCTGGTCTGGTAAAAGCACTTTTAGCTTAGCTTAGCATAAATCATTGAATCGGATTAGACTATTAGCATCTCGCTCAAAAAACTAAATGTTTTAATAATTTGCTTATTAAAAGCTCGACTCTTTAGTAGTTACATTGTGTACTAAGACCAACAGAAAATGAAAAGTTGCTATTTTCTGGGTTGATATGGCTGAACTATTTTGGAGTAATAATCAAGGATCTTTGCTGCCGTTCTATGACTGTAGGAAGTGCTATGACAATATGCAGCGCTGTTACCTAGTTAGCTAGATGAGGACTATTCAGGTGCTGCACAATATCATGGCATTTATTACTATACCAGAATGAGAGTAGTTCCTAGCCATATAAAAATAGCAGCTTTTCACTTTTTTCAGTTATTTATGCTAAACTATACTAAAAATGTTCCCGCCAGACTCAGGAAAAACTCAAAAGTTAGCTTCTAGGGGACTAAAATCAGCATGTTTCCAAAAAAAGTGTGTTTCTCTAACTGATCATCAGCAAAAAATTTTTTTGCAGTTTGTCAGTGTTAAGAGAATGCCTGTCTGACACCTAAAGCTTAGACAAAATGTTGTCATGCAGCAAGACAATAACCCCAAGCACAACAGCTAAAATGTACATTTATTGTCATCATAGATGTAATAGGCTTTGGCGTTTTTTGTTTTCATTAGTACAAATGTTCTGTAAGTCAAAATCTAAGCTGGGGAATTTCAGTTCATTTCTGTTATGATCAATTATTATATATTATATTGCTTATTATAATAATGGAGCATTTTTCAGATTTTTTTTGTAAAAAATAGAGACATGTTTTGAAAGAAGACTTTAAAGCTGCTCTATTTCTGTTACGTTTTAAGCTGCTATTTTAAAGGGTACATTTATTATTGTAACAGATGGCATTTTGTAGGAAACTGCCAAATGTAATTTCATTCATTCATTCATTTTCCTTCGGCTTAGTCCCTTTATTAATCAGGGGTCGCCACAGCGAAGTGAATCGCCAACTTATCCAGCATATGTTTTACGCAGCGGATGCCCTTCCTGCTGCAACCCAACACTGGGAAACACCCATAGACTCTTGCCAAATGCAATTTATTAAATCAAAATGGTTTAGAGAGAGAAAAGCTGTCAGTGGTTTTTAAAGTAATTTACTGTACTTTTTAAATGTAGAAACAGTGATATGGCATATTTTCAAATACAGTACCCAACAGCAAAAGTAAACCCTCACTAAAAGTATACTGTTTTTTTACTGTTTTTTAAAGAAACAGTAGGCAGTTGTAATTTCAATCAGCAGTCAGAGGCCGTTAATTTTATAGAAACTCGTTGGTAACTGTACAGCGAGCTCTTTACTATTTAATTTAATAGGACAGCTTTTAACAGTGTCTACAATCATACTTGAAATACATACGATAAAAGTGAAAATAAATAAATAAATAAAATAGTCCAATCAATATCCAGAAATCATTCTGACTGAAATACTCTGCAAGAAAAAAAACAACAACAAACAAACAAAAAAAAAAACACTTCCACAATGGACTGAGAATCTGATAAGGTCATACAGAAAATCATCACTTTAAGTATTTACATCTAAAAATGGATATAAATGCATCTGAATTTGATTATTCTAATTTGTCAGCCATGGCTTTTTTTTTTTATCTTGGCTTTATTTTTGTTAAATAACCAATGACACAACATGAGATACAGTCCAGTACATGATGTCGAACCAGACGAGGCTCGAACCAGCGACCTTCTTGCTGTAAGGCAAATGTGCTACCCACTGCGCCACCACCATTGTAATATTTGTAATTTATACACATTTAAACTATTCTTGTTGTTATTATTATTGTTATTATTATTATTATTGTTGTTGTTATTGTTATTATTATTATTGTTATTATTATTATTATTATTATTATTATTATTATTATTATTATTATTATTATATCTAATTTAAAATAAACTAATCAGTAAGTATTTTGTAATATTTATTTGTGATTTATACAAATTTGAACTATCCTTGTTGTTGTTGTTGTTATTATTGTTATTATTATTGCTGTTATTTTTTTTTTATTAGAAAATTAGTACAAAACGAATATTAATGGTTGTTTTCTCCTAGGCTCTCAAATGTAAAAGTTATTATTGTAAAACCACATGAAAATTTCTGAAAATGTTTTTGCATTGTAAGATTTTGTATAAGATATGGTGCATGCTCCATTTTCAAATACACTTTATAAAAGACTCAAACTCACAGCACTTACAGAAATTATTAGTTTATATGGATCATTTACTGCAAAACGAGCTGCACTGTTAAACTGAACAACAAAAACACAACCAAAAAATCACAATGCTGCACATCAGATTACATATTTATGTAATTGCAACATAGTCTCTGTGATTAGATTTTCATACAAAGCCATGCTGCTTTTTCAGACGCTGAGGAATAGGACTTTAAAAAAATTTACAGAGCAAATCACCAGTAACACATTTTCACATAACAAAATGGCAAGTACTATATATTTTTAAGGATGTTTCACTATGTTGATGTACTTCCAACTGAAACTGAATATTGAGGAGGGGGTGGGGTTTTCTTTTTTCGCATCCTTCCCTCATAGCAAACTAATAGGGTTGTTGCTATAATGGATACAGCTTCAGCCGGAAGTTAACGAGGATTATTTATATTATGTTAGCAATCTTTATTAGCCCACCTGGAAACAAGTCTGAGTGGATAAATAAGCTGCATTGTTTACATTGATGATGTGCTCATTAATAAACGTAAAACTTTCTGAGACATCAGAGTCAGTGAATAAGTGATTTACTGCCTTTACACCTTGTAAGGAAAATGTGTGACGATGAGCATCTATCAGTGTGACTTTAATGCTGGATTCTTAAAAGTATGCAATACTCATGCATAAAAGCTTCAACCCCTAATGTGGAAAACACACAGGGCTCTATTTTTGACGATTTATGCGCAAAGTGCAAGGCACAAGGCGCAAAAGCATTAAGGGCGTGTCAGAATCCACTTTTGCTAATATAAGGACGGAAAAATCTGCTTTGCGCCATGGCACATGGTCTAACAATGTAGACGCAGACAATTTGGTATCGGTTCAGTAATAATCATAACCGGTTATTATATACTGACGTCATTTATTTTATATGCGCTATGTCGCTGTAGC
This sequence comes from Danio aesculapii, assembly GCF_903798145.1. Lineage (NCBI taxonomy): Eukaryota > Metazoa > Chordata > Actinopteri > Cypriniformes > Danionidae > Danio > Danio aesculapii. The sequence continues at coordinate 40,573,085 of NC_079439.1, read as the reverse complement.
TAACTATGGCGAGGGAGGCGAGCACGAGTATTTACAACACTCCAACTACTTAACGCAGAAACTGTGCACAATTTCACTGCGTGTGTGTTTGCTGGACAGTCTTTTACTGACACTTACAGCAGAAGCCCTGCTTCACTGCGATTGAGAGAATAAAAGTGAACTCAATTTCTCTCTCTCTCTCACTATGGCCCATTTGACCTGCTGGCATAACTTTTCCTCTCCTCTCGGCTGTTACAGCGATACTTCTGGATACAGACAGGAGCGCGTCTGCAGAGTTTTCTTCACTGTGTCTATCATGGGTCAGCTGTAATCGCCGCTGTCGTTTATCAGTGTCACTCATATGTGATGAGCGGCAGTGCATAAGAGCCAATCGCAGCCCTTTCTATTGAGCGCGTGACCAATCAAAGTGGTGTAAGAAAGAACTTGTTCAGAAAGCGAGCAGAATATTTACATTTATTTATTTGCTATAAATGCTCGTGTTGAGGAAAGGTACAGTTTATATATCTGACTGTTTGTATTAAAGGACAAAATTGTATTACAAATTATACAAATTATATGTATTACAAGTATACAAATATATTTATACATTTTAATACAAAAATTGCAGTGCTATGAAAAAATATATAATTGTGTATGGAAAGCATCGTCAATGCAAGATATCGAATTAAACCGTATCATGGCATGATCATCCCAACCGAACCAAACCATGAGACCAGTGTAGGTTTACACCTCTTTGTGTTAGTAAATGCAAGGCTATTGATGAAATCCAGGCATAACACTGTATTACAACGTTTCAGACAACTGTTTTATAGCCTACATCTAATCAATCTGTCAGATTCTGGAGCGCAAGTATATAAGAATTTTACTCACCTGGGAAATGGAGGCAACTTGATTGGTTTGTAAGCTCAATTAAGTGCACACAGCATGTGATATTATAATAATTGTATAATATGATAATTGTAGGAAATAATTCCAAAAGGCAACTGACTATGTTAAGCCACATAAAACAAAACAAAAACATGATGTATGTGCCGAGCTCAGCAGCTAATCAGCTGGAACCAGCGAGACCTAGCTGTCACTCAAGTGGCCAAGCCCTTAATTATGCAGACTTAATAAAACTTTATAAAAATGAAACGGATGAGTTATAAAAAAAATCACCCCCTCACAGTTGTCATGAAGGGTAATATTAGCTTTATGCACCGAAACCATCTTTTGTACCAGGCTGTAAACATGTTTTTATCAGCTGTACAATTGGCCAATTTATCATTGCAGTCAGTGAACATCTGGAGTTCCTCTAGCCAGCCCCCAAAGGTGAGTCGATGAATTGCAGTTTCAGTTACTTCCGTATTGGCTTCACGAGGAAGAGCAGGGTGTTGCCGCTTGGGTCAGACTTTGATTGAAGATTACCAAAACAGACATTTTTGCATAGAAAAATTGTTCACTTAAAAAATAACAATGTGCTCTTTTACTAACATTAGATGATCAAAAGTAGTGTATTAAAGTGTTTTTCACTACTGTATTCTCTTGGTCTAAATCTCTGGCAACAACAACTCCAGACTGACAAGTGGCCAGAGTAATCCCCGTATGAAACTCAATTAAAAGCGGAGATGTGCATTGCATTGTCTTGCAAATGCTGCTGCAATACCTTGTGGCTTTCACCCATGTTGACGAGGCTCCAGTATTCAAGCTCCGGGCTGGAAACACATCCTTTCATGTCAGTCTGGATCAGTCATCGCTGCATGTGGAACCTCGGCTGAATGTTGTTATGTCAGGCAGAATGTAAAGGGCAAGTGACAGAGCCGCGGTAAAGAGCTCCGAGGCAGCAGTCTGCGCTTTTATCAGCGCGAGAGAGCCAGAAACACACGCACGAAAGGAGAAAAGCTCGCTGCCATTAATTATGGAGCAGACAGTGATGGTGTGCACAGACAGACTGTGTTTTATGCAGGTAGAATGAGATGTCAGTCTCAAGGCGGAGCATTACCCAAACCCTGGACAGCACAGACAATTCTCAAGATTTCAGAAAAGAAAAAAAAGCTTTTCACTCAGTTTAACAAGGAGGTTATGTAGCGAGTCGGAAATTGCTGTTGAGGAGCAAAGTATCAGGACTGCATGATCAGGGTGCACGAGGGCAATGTGACTGATGCTTATAGGGCGGCTTTCATTGCTCTGTCTCACCTTGTGTTCTCGCTGCCACTTTCTCTCGTTTGGCCTTTAACGAGAGTCTGTGCACTTCTGTAAGTACATGTCCGTGTTCAGCATGATAGCCTCCTGTTTGACATCTGCTACCTTTTTAAGTTTGATCGTGGGGGTGACCTGAGGTGACCTTAGACAATTGTAAGAATTGTTCACGAGAGGAACGCCTTTGATACCCTGTCAGGCTTTTTGGTCATATTTGAAGGTACAATTTCTGCTATAAACAAACAATTGACTATGACTTTTGCCTCAGTAAACTCATAATTTACTGCTTATTATTAGTTATTAACCCTTGTGTGCTGTTGGGGATGTTTTCATCCACTCTGGGGTGATTTTTTTGGGGTGAAACAGAACTTTCTCTGTTTCAGCAAATGGAATGATTTTTGGTGGCAATAATTATTTTGACACATATTTTGGAAAAATGCTTTGACATTAAAAATAAAATTCAACAATACACTCTGGGCAAATTTACTACCATTTCATTATGTTGGGGCCTGTTTTTGCCCCATGGACTTCCATTATAAAGGCATTTATTCATTGTAAGCCATGACACCATATAATCACGCATTCTTGATTGTTGGTGGTTTTCCAAGGCAAGGCAAGTTTATTTATATAGCACATTTCATACACAGTGGAAATTCAATGTGCTTTACATGAACAGGAATAAAAAAGACAAGTATAAGAAAATAAAAACAAATAATAAGTAAGAGCAGATAAAAAACAGATTGAAATGTGTTAAAACAGGTTATAAAAAAATAAAAATAAAACAAATACATAATAGTGCGATCTGTCAGACATAGCACAGTGCTCATTTAGTAAAGGCACAGCTAAACAGATGTGTTTTCAGTCTTGATTTTAACGTGCCTAATGTCGAAGCACATTTTTGGAAGCTAATTCCAGCAGCGGGGGGTGCAATAGCTGAAGGCAGATTCACCCTGCTTTGACGGAACCCTTGACATTTCTAGTTTATATGTTCTTAAAGATCTGTTAGGTTTGTATTTAGTGAGCATATCTGTAATGTATCGAGGTAATGTGCCTTTTAGTGATTTATAGACAAGTAATAATCCTTTCAAATCTATTCTGAATGTAACTGGGGGCCAGATTAGAGACCTGAGGACAGGTGTGATGTGCTCTGATTTTCTGGTTCTGGTCAGAATCCTGGCCGCAGCGTTCTGGATGAGCTGCACATGTCTGATTGTGTTTTTGGGAAGACCAGTAAGGAGTCCATTACAGTAATCCACCCTGCTGGTGATAAAAGCATGAAGAAGTTTCTCACTGGAAACAAAGCATCTGATTCTTGCAATGTTTTTGAGATGATAGTATACAGATTTAGTTACTGACAGATTTAGTTTGACATGACTACTGAAACTCATATCTGACTCCAGGATAACAGCAAGATTCTTGACCTTATTTTTTGTTGTTTGACCCCTAGAGCCAAGGTACACATTCACCTTGAGAACCTCATCTCTGTTCCCAAATGCAATAGTAAGAAGTACAATTTTTAATTTTCAATGTTGATCATCATTTAGAGCAAAAAAGCTTAGTTTATGCCTTCTATATAGAGTATAGTGTATGTGTGTGAGAGATAGACTCTCTGCATTTATCTTGATCAGTCTGAAAAAATTTAAATAAGCAGCTCATTTCTCAGAACATAGTAAACAAACTATGTGTATTTATGCACACACACTATAATCTGCTGTTTCACTGCATAGAACTCCACATAAATGACAGATTTTTTTGCACAGGTCTATCTGCCATTTGATGATCAACAGTAAAAATTACACCTTTTACCTCTTCCCAATAGAGAAAACCAGTAACAATCAAGAATGCATGATTATATGATGTCATTGCTTTGCAGTCAAAGAAATGTCATAATGATAGAAGTCAATTGGGCAAAAACAGTCACGAATATAATGAAATGGTAGTAAATTTAAACTGTTCACAAAGGTTAAGGTAGCAATTGGGTTTTATGTATTGGGTAGGATTAGGGATATAGAATAAAACCATGTAGAATATGTACTTTAGAAGTACAAATAAACAGTCAGGATCATAATAACAAGCAGCTATATGCCACTAGTTAATGATGAGAATTAGTACCTAAACTAAAGTGTTAATTAACTTTTTATTGATTTAATTTTTCATCCCATGTTGATGAGCGAGGGTGTATGCTGTCCATGGAGGGTGTAGCTAGGTAAGTATTGGATATACTATTACATAGACAGCAGCTACACACTTGTCACATGTAGTGTGAGCAGCTGTTGACATGACAGATGATTTCATGCTATGTAAGAGGAATGATGCATGAATTAGCACGGTTTATACTAGGGGTGTGAACCTAAACTAGTCTCACTGTTTAATTAAGATTATCATGTAATTGATTTGGTTCAGTTTGTATCATGATTTATGACCAATCTTTTACCAAGCATTTACTTCATATTTACAATTGCATCATTAAATGCAAGAATTATTATTTATATTAGGGGCAAACTCACAAAGGAGCAAAATATGCTAAGATGTAGACATTTAAAATAACATTTTTATATGTGTACTGATAACATATAATGCGAAAGGAGGGGAGACCATAGTATGGCACCATGGTATTTTAATTACTTGCACACATCTTGCCTCCCTCACCATTTTAACATGACAAATGACATCAGAAAACTGTCAGTACATCATAACCAGTTATGTCAATAAACCGATAAAGAATCAATCTCATCTGCATTGCAATGCATCCTATATACGTTTAATATTGACAGCCAGTTGGAGCTTTTGAAAACACTATTGGTTGGGTTTAGGGAAGGAGGAGGGTGGGTCAGGCGAATGGTCAGTCAGCCAGTCATTCAGTCTTTCAAAAAATAAGTTGACAGCGGGGTCTGTTGGATTTACGCGAGAACTGCAGGTGCGAATGGCACTCGCGAGAGAAATCTGAGATCTCAAGAAGTGTACACAGCGGCCTCTGGTGGATTCGTGAAAACAAAATAAAAGAAAAAAAACGTAGCTCCTGGGATGTATTTGGCGCTCTCCAGAAATATATATATAAAGGTACATTTTTAGAATCAACCTGGGTTGGTTATAGAGGTTTTCAACCCAACTACTCCTATCTGATGTAAAATGGCACATATTTTAAATGTTAACAATTTTTCAAACTTTTCACATGTACTGTTCAATGATCAGAAGATTTTTTAATACTTTATTAAACAGAATATTGTATATTATATAATATGAACAGTAAAATATAATAGTAAATACTGTAAAAAAAATCATTTTAGAACAGAAAGGGGCGCTAAACCTGCAGTCTGTGTGGGTCTTATTGCCCCAGTATATTGATGGGGACTCCATACTGCTCAGTGAGTGCTGTCTTGAGACAGATGAGATGTTAAACCGAGGTCCTGACTCTCTGTGGTTATTAAAAATCCCAGGATGTCCTTTGAAAAAGAGTAGGGGTTTAACCCCGGCATCCAGGTCAAATGTTCACTCTGACCTCTGTCCATCATGGCCTCCTAACATCCCCATATCATAATTGGCTTCATCACTCTGTCTCCTCTCCACCAATCAGCTGGTGTGTGGTGTGCGGTCTGGCGCTATATGGCTGCCATTGTGTCATCCAGGTGGATGCTGCACACTGGTGGTAAATGAGGAGATTCCCCCCAAAAATGTGTAAAGCATTTTGAGTGTCCAGAAAAGTGCTATATAAATATAAGGAATTGTTATTATTAAAAATTTATTTGCTAACACTTTATTTTGATGGTCTAGTTGAGTATCAGTAGACTGTCTGCTTAATATCTGTTGATACTGCTCCTTCAACAGACATTTAACTGACTATAAGAAAATGTGCAAGTACATGTCAACTTACACTAACCCCAACCTAGCAGTCTACTTATAATCTAATGAGAATTAGTTGGCATGTAGATGTAATGTAACTTAAATTCAACTAGCGGACCATCAAAATAAAGTGAGACCAATCTTTTACAATATAACTTCACAATATTTGAAAAAAAAAAAATAAATCAATCAAATCAAAGCAAAACAAAACAGTAGGGATAATAATTTTGCCTTCATCTACTGTATATGTATCCTGTTTCTTTATCCACCATCTAAAATAAACAAAATATACCTCCAGTAATTAAATATAGCCAAACTATTACTCACGTTCACATATCCCAAAGTCTCTGGTCTGAAGTATAAATATTTATAAATAAAATAATAGAAATATCACAGAAATTTTTACTTCTTATATTTTTCTGAAATCTGTCAAATCTCCCTTAATGCCATATTTATTCCTAATCTTTTCATTCTTGGTTGAATTCTTCACAAAGAGCAATTGCTGTTCCAAAGCGCAGACAAAACACAGTGAGTGCACCTTAAAATGACCTTAAAAAGGTTTTGGAGCAGAGCAAGTGTGTGATGCTTTTCACTGAGCCTTTGCTCTCCGGGTCAAAAACTGAACTCTTGCTTTGATGACCTGTGACGATCTCCTTTTGATCTGCGTCTTGAAGTATTTATTTTCTCTTCAACCTCTGCAGGCTAAAAAAAAGTCACAATGTGTCATCATGATGCATGTGGGTGCTAATCACAGCTATTAAAACATTTCAAGTAGGGCGATTTCACACTGGCAGATTTTTGAGGCCTAAGCTTACGGTAATTTTCTCTCTCTCTGGATGCTGCTGAAATACTAGCAGCCTAGGTAATGATGTTGCCAGAGCAGATTACAGCAGGCTTTGCTTGGAGTGTCTCTGTGAGCATCTCTTTGAAGGTTGTAATCCGTGGATTTGGGCACGGATGTGGGAGATGAACGGAGGAGCCTGCATGAGAAGAGCATGCAGCAGGTCAAACTGCCTCTAGAGCTGGAGGTCTGAGCGGACATTGCTCGGAGGAAGAGTGTCAGCATGATAGTCATTAATGATGTGCAAATTTGTTTGATGCAATTTATAAACCAGATTGACTGGAGCCGTAGGCTAAAAGAGTAGTTTCGAAAGTGCTCCATATTAAAAAATGTATGGCCGCTGTCAATTTTGTCAACATTCTGGAACTGCAAAAGAGAGCTGCTGTCAAAAATGTGTACATTTTAGCAACAATCAGTGACATTTTCATTTTCTTTATGAGCTTTTCATTTTTAAGGTGGGCAAATCATCAAGTCAGAAAAGTGGGTTTTATTTTTATCAGTTCATTCCCTAAAACTAGTTAATATGGTTGTGTTTTTTTCAGAATTTTGTAATACTGTAAACATTTATTTTATTGTAGCAAGGTGCCAGGAAAACATTTCTTATTGTCATTTAATTTAAATCGAAAGCAACTAAAAGGTGTAAAATAACAACAATTAAACTATATTTTCTAACATTTTCAATTACTAATACTCTCCTTGGATGGCACGGTGGCTCAGTGGATAGCTCAGTTGGCATTTCTGTGTGGAGTTTGCATGTTCTCCCCGTGTTCACGTACGTTTCCTTTGGGTGCTCCAGTTTCACCACACAGTCCAGAGACAAATTGGCATTAGTGTATGTGTGTGAATGTGACAGTATTATGGGTGTTTCACAGTACTGGATTTCAGCTGGAAGGGCCACCGCTGTGTAAAACATATGCTGGATGAGTTGGCTGTTCATTCCGCTGTGGCGACTCCTGATTAATAAAGGGACTAAGCTGAAGGAAAACGAATAAATGAATGAATAATACGCTCTCTCTTTAGTTTTAGTTGTTTTCTTTTTCAATTTAAATGAAATGGTTATTTTTTATAATTCAGTAAATGTTTGTTTTGTTTTAAGTAACAAAAAATGATTAATGACAATTGTTTAAGTAGAATTTTAGTAGTATGAAAATAGTTTTAGTTAAATATAATATCTCTGTTTTGTGCTGCTTTTGATGAGCTGCTAAATCTCATGCTGTAATCAAAAATCTAAATAAAAATAATTTTGAAATATAGAATTTACCTATAGCGCATGTCTTTGGATTGTGGGGGAAACCGGAGCAACCGGCGAATATGGGAAGAACATCAAATTCCACACAGAAATGCCAACTGACCCAGCCAGGTTTTGAACCAGACACCTTCTTGCTGTAAGGCGAAAGTGCTAACCACTGAGCCATCGTGCCACCCACTTTACTATTTAAATATATTTTAAACTTTAATTTCTTCCTGTGAAGGTTAAAGGGAAAAAATCCCCAGTGGCACTTAGTTTAATGACACACTGTAAAAATAACTGTTAATTAATAGTCATCCGACTGCATATTTAACTAAAAATAGCCCAAAGTTTGTGATTCATGACTGTTTTGCTGTTTATTTTTGCCTTAAAATTACATTCTGAGATCTTTTTTTTCTGGTCTGACAGATGATGCTGAATTTGTAACTGTGGTTTAAAAAACTGCCTTTTGTTGACATTTTTAGCAGTCTGAAATGCTATCTTGAACATGCAAATTATGGTATGCAAATTGGTTATAGAGCTGCTGGTGCACTTTTTATTTTTTACTAGTGCTGGACAAAGATTAATCGTGATTAATCACATGCAAAATAAAAGTTTGTTTTGAGATTATATCAGTGGCGAATTTAGTGATTTGGGGGCCCTAAGCAGTTCCAGCCATGGGGCCCAATAGTCCTAAAATCCACCCTTTTTAGGTTTATTAATTTTTTATTTATTTATTTTGCATTTTTTTTTCTTCTATCACTGAATCTTCTTTTTTAATGTTTTATCTAAACTAAATTAATAAATGGAAAGTAATAATTTTTTTAAAGCTGAATCTTTACCTGATTTGACTGTTGGACTGCTCCATGATTAGGGGTGTAAAACAAATTTGCGTAGATGTTATAATTACATTAAAATGTAATTTGTTAGACTCACCATACAAAATATAATAGAAAATGATGTTATGTGTATAATTTATACTTCTAGGTATTTATTGGGGCCACTAAATTTCCTAAAGCTCTAAGCGGGAGCTTACTTCGCTTAATAAACTTTGTTTTGTGTAGATATTTAAAGTCATATATCATTTTTATCGTATAGATACATGTTTTATATATGTAAATTATATATTAATAAAAAAATCTCAAAAATATGGATGCATTTGTGCATTTCATTCATTCATTTTCCTAGAACTATAGTCCCTTTATTCATCAGATGTCGCCACAGCGGAATGAACTTATCCAGCATATGTTTTACGCAGTAGATGCCCTTCTAGCTGCAACCCAGTACTGGGAAACATCCATACACACTCATTCACACTCATACACTACGGCCAATTTAGTTAATTCTATTCACTTATAGCGCATGTCTTTGGACTGTGGGGAAAACTGGAGTATCCCAAAGGAACCCACACCAACTAAGGGAGAACAAGCAAACTTCACACAGAAATGCCAACTGACCCAGCCGGGACTTGAACCAGCGACCTTCTTGCTGTAAGGTGACAGTGCTAGCCACTGAGCCATCGTGTCACCCTTGATTTGTGTATTTTTCTAACATAATAAATATTGGGAGTGCACACATATATATTATGTCAAAGCAAAGTTTTATTTTGATGTGATTAATCGTGATTCATTTTTGCCCAGCACTAATTTTTACACTTTAATTTTAAAGAGTGAATCTTGCCAATCATAACATTACTGTTATATATGGTGATCATTTGAAATGACTGTACAACAGAACTGGATTTCCCATTTCACCACAGTAAATATATAGAACATGGATTCTTCCTCAGTGCTGTTAAATAGCTCACTTCACATATACAGTGAGTGTGTCTAAAGTGGGCCAAATGCAACCTTTTATTGTGTCAACTGCACTCAAATCACCAGTTACCTACTTCTCTTTACATAAATTAGTCATTTTTCTCTTTCTGAATCTGTATGTGCTCATCTGCTCTCGTTACTCTCACACACACACCCACCCACTCACCCTCCATATCCCATATGCTCCCCTAAAACACTTTCTCCCCATATGAGTCTCTGAGTGCTGCGGATTCAGGGCTTGGATCACTTTCCCTCTGGAATTGTGATCCGATGGTAATTTTATGATGCACATGTCACAAGTCATCTCTTCATCACGTTATCCCAGCGTGATGAAAACTGACGGAACAGCTTCTGCCCTGATACGCTAACTCGTAAGATGAAGGAAATTAACACACTAAAACCGTATAACCTTGGGGAGAAGAATGACGTCCGTGCACAGATATAGTAGCCTGTCTGTGTGCAAGTGGTGTGCGAATGTGTGCGGTTTTTCCTGGATTTGTTCCCAGAGCGCTTGTCTCAGGAAGAATTTAAGGCTTGCTTTCTCAATCTAAAGCATCTTTCCAAGAACTACAGAAGATGTTTTTTTTTCTTAAACTCCTGATAGCGGTAATCCAGCCTCTTTCTGCAGAGATCACCTCTGCTGATGTACTGAGGCTTCTGGGAGATGTGCTAATGGTTGTAGACATCTGTTCTGGGAGTTTTCGGAATGGTGCGGTAAATTGCTTATACCTTTTGCAGTTTGTTTGCAGAGGGAGAGAGAGACATGCATCAAGGTGTAAAATTTTTAAATACAAAATTTAGAAAGAGTTTTGTTGATCAATTAGACTTTTTTAAAACTACATAGTTTTATATATATATATATATATATATATATATATATATATATATATATATATATATATATATATGCTGAGTGTTTTTTTTTTGGTGGAAAAGTCTATTGATTTTAGTATGGATGCTGAAATATGACTAAGCAATCAGGCCATCTTAAGAAAGCAATAAGACAGAAGTAACTCTAATCTGTTTCTAGAGTTTTTTAATGTTTTCCCGATTGTTCTTGATGTTTTCAGACTGATATAACTGTACCATTGGTAAAAGTGGTGGTGATATATATATATATATTTTTGTATTGTTTTTTCATTCGTCATTAAAACGTCTGATCTGTTTTATGTTAAACATGGCTGTTCACTTTAATATGTTGTAGTGATGTTTATTTCCTCCTGAAATATGAAACATATACTGCTTCTAATATTTGTAAAATATTGCATGGCATCATTTAGCATGGCATTGCATATTGCATATTGCATTGCATATTGCATTTTTCCTCAGTTATGTTCATTTAAAATATATATTCACTTGTAAATAATGACTCTGTAACTAATTACTCATTGTGTTGTTATCTGTCACTCTAATTTAAGTACTGAACCATTTTTTGTTACACTTTATTTTAAGGTAGACAATTCTCGCTATTTTCAAACCATTACCTTTGTCTCAATAAACTTCTAATATTCTACTTGTAATTGTTTTTAATGGGATAGTTATAATTCAACTGGATATTTTGTCTTCATTTAATTAACCTTCACCTACTGTATCACAAAACATACAAGTTTGATTTTCGTTTTTTTGTTGATCACAAAAGAATATATTTCGAAAAATGTTGGAAACCTGTAACCATTGACTTTCTATTGTGGTACACTCACTCACAAACGCACAGATCTCAGGAATAATAAAAAAAAACATGTATTTATTTACACAATAACACTCACAACAGCAACTGGAACATCAAACGCAGACAGGACAGGGAGTAGTGACAATATAATACTGGGCAATGAACTAAACACATTCAGGGATATAAATACACAAGACATGACTGAACTAAATACTATTTAATTAATTAAAAATGATTAATAAAAATAACAAACGGCGGGAAAACAGGGCAAAGGAATCACATGATGTAAACAAGCACACGGAACATCACATGACACAACAACATGACACAAGACATAGACACACCAGACTCATGTAGGGCCAGACAGAATCTGTGGATATTTTTAGGTATTTCTGCAAATAATTTTGTTAAAAATCTGCAGATTTATGTGGGAAGATTTTGGGAGTATCATAACTAAAACCTTAATATATAAAATAAAAAAATAATACCTTTTTAACTTGTATTTTTGTTTACAATGCAAATCCAATTAGCTCCACTTTATTTGGTAAACAAAGCAAGTCTCTCAAATAATATCTCAACTGAAAGACAGAAAATATTACTTTACAAACTGTATTGTAAATAAATCATAGGAATATTTTCATATTAGTCAATAATATTAGTGAAAATTAATTAAAAAACTAAACAAGATGCATTTACACCCATTTACACAAGTAAATTAATCAATTAATCAATAAAATGAATCAATGATGGACAAAAAATCTTCAGAATTTTGCGTGCACAGATTCCGTGTGGACCTACTCATGACACTTACATTGAATTTGTTTTTTTTCTACTATGGAAGTCAATGGTCACAGGCATTTTTCAAAGTATCTTCTTTTGTGCTGAACAGAAAATAGAAGCTCATTAAGTGTTGTGAACCACACGAGGGAAAGTAATTGGTAAAAAAAATAATTTTGAGGTGAACTATCTATTTTAGGTAGTATTTGGGTATAGGTATTGAATTAGATCATGCTGAATATGTACTTTACTGTATGTAAACAGCCAACATCTTGATAACAGCCAGATAATCAGCGACTAATTAATAATGAGAATTGTAACTTAAAAAGAAATGTTACATTTCCAAATCAAAACAATCTTATTAATATGTATTTTTAAAAAAATTTTGTAAATTAATTCATATTAATTTACAGCTCTATTTTCCCACCTTCACACTGTGTCCTAATCAGACATGACTACAATGAGTAATAGGACATTTTGTTGGCCACTTGTGTTTCTTGTCTGCAGCATGACATTGTGTGAAATCTCACTCATACAGAATCTAATTTTAATAACCATATTAATGACTTTCTAGTTATTAAGAACAATCAATAACCATAAACTTCTTTGTTCATACAAAAGAAAGAACGAAGCATCAGTTGAAAATGTAAACAGTTGACATTTCCCAATGCATACTCACGACAACAGCAAAACAGCACTGTGCTATTTTCATTTTATTTGTAAAATAATAATAATAAAATAAATAAACACATTGCAGCTCATGAAATACATTCTGACACATATTTTATGATAAGAGTAGGAATTGATTTGGTACAGTATATTCCTGAGCCTGTTTGGGTATCTGCTGTCTGCATTGTAAGTCTCATACAAGCACATTTTCACATATTTTCAAGTTTAAGTCCACCATTGTTAATGCACCAACTCCATTGTATGGTTTGTTTTTTGGACAAAGTGGCAAAGAACCCCATAATATCAGCACTGTGATTGGTTAAAGCGCCAACTCAATCAAACTCATGGCATGGGTCAGTTCTCCTCACTTTTCTAATTTCATTTTTTCATGAGCACGTGCCTGTGTGTTGCAGCAGGCATATTGTAAAATCAATCTGACCTCAATATCTCTGCGTCTCATGTGTAGAAACAATGACAGTGGGGAATAAGGAGTTCTACATATGTGAGAGAGAGAGAGAGAGACATCATTAATTATTGATTCCCCGTCACTGCTGGAGAGGTAACGTGACTGCTAGAAAAAAAGCGATATTAATTTTAATACTCCTCAATGCGAAGCTTAGATTGAAAGAAGGGAACCTGTATCGAGCGGCAGTAAACTTTGTTGTGTAGGGAATATTGACATGAAATGTAATAAAAGGGTTTGTGATTTATTACTCGTCTGGTTCATTGCGAAACATCGTTTGTGCCCTGTGCCTTGGCAAAAAGGAAAGACACGGGGATGTGAACAGTATTTCCTTTCTCCAAAGGACGCTTGCTTTTCTCTCGTTTGCTTTTAATTAGTGCACATTTTTAAACTGTTGTTCTTCAAAGATTCGTCACTTTGATTAGAAACAGTGAGATGCCAGTAATAACAGGTTTTAAAAGGCAGGATTTGCGCTCTGTGAAAACAATAAGAACAAAAGCATACCACAGAAGGGCAGGATTTATTCCAACTCAGGCTCATTTTAAAAACATACCGCTATATAAATTTATGGAGAGTGCCAAATATGTCCTAGGAGCTATGTTTTTTGCAGGTTTTGTTTTGGCGAATCCACCTTTTACAGATCTCACATTTCTCACACTAGTGCCATTCGTGCCTGCTGTTCTCGCGTAAATCCACCAGAGGCTGCTGTCGACCGACTGAACAATTAACTGATCCTCCTCCTTCTCTAAACCCAACCAATTGTGTTTTCAAAAGCACCGAATTACCCACTCACCCACTTCCCTAAACCCAACTGACAGTTTTAAAAGGCAATCCAGGAAAAGAAAATCCCTCGTCTGATTTTTATCACGTTTTCAGATTTTAAAACATTCTCACCCTGTTATTTACTTGTTTATTTTATTTTTTAGCTTCTGTTTTTGTTTTACCTGCTTTCTGGAACCGTTCTTAACCGTACGTGGTTAACTCTTCTCTGCGTCTCAAGTCCGCCGACATACATGGCGAGCTAATTGGACAAACTGTTAACAGTGGGAAAGCCGTCCATATAGAGGTAAGCGGTCAGCTGATAACGTGTACAGGAACGGTGTCATACCGCCTCATAGGGTTCGTTTTAAAGACGAAAAACAGCCATACGTACTTTTGGCTACATAATTTACAATCTCCAAAAATTTAAATAGGGCTAAAAAAAAAGTGCTGCATTTCACACTACACAAACAATTAATAAAACGTGCAGAATTTTCACACAACACAAACATTTTACGAAAACACGCTGCATTTTCCAACAACACAAAAAGAACGAATACAATGGAAATGATTTAAGGGGACCCTAAAACTTGACGGACCCAGCTGTTCACAGGTTATGGTTATTAAGAAAAATAATGCTAAAGACACGGGAATCAGGATATTAAAATAAACAAAAAATGCAGCATGTTTTATTAATTGTTTGCGTTGTGTGACAATGCAGCGCATATTTTTTTAAATGTATTTGTGTTGTGAGGATTTGCAGCATGTGTGCTGTCAAACTGATAATTTTCAAAATTTGCTGACGTTTTTTGTAATTGCATGTGTTTTCTTAAATTGCAGTACGTTAAGCTCTCACGCCCACCGTAGAATACTCTTATAATACATTACAAATGCAGGCTTACTGACTTTCTTTCTTCAGCCATAGAGAAATTAAAGTTTTAATTTTTAATTACAGGATTTTTCTCCATCTAATGCAAGTAAATGGGGCTCAACATAGACCATTTTAGACAGTCCAAAATTCATATTTCTGCAGCTTCAAAGTAATCCACAGCAGACAAATAATCTTTTTTTTTTTTTAATAATATAATGATCAGTTTTCAGAAAAAATAAAACAATGCTACACATCTGTCTACAAACACCCAACTTGGTAAAGTAAATAATGTGGAAAATTTCATTTTTGGGTGAACTATTCTATTGTGGCTGTGTAAGTGAATAAATTGTGTAAACGTGTAATTTCTGGATTGACTTCCCAGGTGCTTTCAAAACACATGGATATCTTTCACTTGTTTTGTGGACAAGACAAGAGGATGCACTGTATATTTTGACACACCTGCGTCCTTCGCATCAGCCTGTGTTATGGTCAAACAACATGACATTGCCTTTGCTCCTGATTGACATGATGTGTAATCAGCCTGTCCACTACTCACTGGGCCACCAGAGGGGTTTCCATCTGACACAAATGCTTGTTTGGCAAAGTACAGTGAATCACTCTTTTGAATTCATTTCACTATAACAGTTACAATTACAAGTGTTTTTTATATTCACTGAATAATTTCGAAGTCTTATTAATTAAAGGGGCTTTAAAGCGTTAAAAGGGACATATTATGCCTCTTTTCATAAGATGAGAATGTGATCTTCAGAATGTGTCTGTGAAATTTCAGCTAAAAAAAAACAAAACCCTAGAGATCTTTTATTGTAGCTTGTCAAATTTACACCTACAGTATTTGGGTGAGAGCAAAAATGCACTGTTAGTGTGTTTGTCCCTTTACATGCAAATAAATTACTGCTTTTAGTTAGACCTCCAGATACAACATTAAAATTAAAACAAAGCAAATCTCAGAAATGACAAGTAATGGAATAAAGCCTTCTGTGTTTAAACTGAATCTGACAGTGATGGAAAGGAAGAGTTTACAACTTCTAGACCGAACCAGGACATTTGTTATTCTTAGTTTTTGTGGAGTAAAAATGGCTTTATAGCTGGTAGGTCAAAATTGACCTGTAGAACAATGGACTATATGCATAGCTAATGTTTTTCAGCCAATGATTGATGCTGAAAAGCTTTGTGTGACTATTTTGAATTTGATACGGTTCCTTTAACAGCATCGGTGTTGTAATGTAATTCAAAAATAATCAATTAAATAGACTTAAGCAATCATTTGATGGTTAAAGCGTAAAAAGAGACGAAAGACTGTTTAAATGCAGACGGCGTCATTAGCAGCAGGTTAGCGCTGAAATTTTTATTGAAAATACTGCGGTGAAAACTAATTTCCATATTTTAAAGACATTGCATGGAAAATATAATTTAATGCAGTGTTTTTTGATACCCACTTCATATCGTATCTCAGCCAGGCAGGGAAAATCGCGTTTTTTTTCTTTTTTCTTTTTAAAGAAATCAAATCTTAAACGTGCTGATTTTGTATTTGATGACAATTAACTGGAAGCCCTGGGGCTGGCTGACTGAAATTAAAAATCTGTGTGCGTATACTCCATTGTTGGAACCTAAATGTGAAAATAAAAAACATTTCACTGTTTTAATGTTGGGTCATTTTAGAAAAAAAGTCTTAAAAAAACATTGTTTAGAATTTATTTTCTGCTGTTAAAATGATCACAGGGCATTTTGACTCGTAAGTCAATGGGAGGGTTAATTTGCAGGGTATTTGTGGAATGATTTTCACAGCATAACACCATGTCCTAACCACAGAACATGCAATGCCGTGACACGAAACACAATAAAAAGTATCTTTTTCATGTTAAAACAAGTTTTGTCCTAACCATCTGTGGCAGCAGTGCACAGATTTTCTATTTTAGAAATGTTTCATATTTTCTTGACTTTGCAGCAAAATAACCCTATAAACTGTTATGACAATTATCTCCTCAGGTACAGATTATGTGCTTTATTGAGTGTTAAATGCTACCAGTGTAAGACAGTTCACCTCAGATCTTGAAAATTAATAAATAAACTGTTTAAAATAATGAATGTCAGTCAATTAATCTATGTACTTTTTATGTACTATGTATTAAAGCTGCACTATAATGAAAATCTGAGTATTCCAAGGCATAGTAGAATATTAAAAGATATAATAATGTAAGCCTCAGACACCACTGTTTTCTCGTTTTCATGTAAATCCCATGAGTGGAAACCCAGGTGGACAATCAGAAGACAAAACAAACAGTGAAAAGACTTACAGGCCATTATCTCGCATTTACATGCATGCCTAATTTGGGTTGTTTATCTAGACCTGACAAGCAGCCATGTCATCAAGCTCTGAGATCATCTATGTATGTGGGACTTTTAATTTGAAAACGCGAGCGCGAACTTGTTTACTGTGCGTTAATGGGCAACAACAGCACGAGGCACGTTTAAACTGGCTTCTGGACGCAAAATGCAAAGTTTACATATTACACATTTGTTCATCTCCACTCTAAAGAGGCATAAGGTATGTTTAGTTACATCTTTTGTTAATTTTTCGTGTTAATTGTGAAATTTGATGCGTATGTTTCAACAAACACATGTATATTGCTGAATCATGTCAAATCACTCAGTTCAACTGTCATCTGTTCATGCAGAGGCAGATATTAATTTCTGTCTGTGTTTTCTTTGACTGTAGCTTCAAAATACAACACCATACATCTCTATCACTCTCTTTTATTAAGTTTAATTATAGCTTTTATCCACAACAGATTTGGTGAGCAAAATAGGTTAACATTACTCCGTTTGGGTTTATATTTGTCCGTGTTCAGCGTGCACCATGCTCTTACTCTGTGTGTGTGTCAGTGTTGCCAGATTGGAAATGTCAAAGTATCGTACCAGAACCTCAAAATTATCGTATTTGGAGGAAAATTATTGTACATGAGTCAATTGGAGAGTATACAGCTATTATCTAGACACATAGCTTTTTGACACAACGTGCAAATCACCTCAAAACTAGCCATACCTTAGTAAGAAGTCTCAAACTCCACCACTGAGGTGCTGTCATCGAATGTTGCATGTTGCCAGAAGTTAAGGGATTAATTTTGCTGTACAAATTGGATGCCGTCATTGACTGCAAAATAGTGCTGGTTGGCTTGAAAGCAGTGCACCCTCCTGAATTTGAACACTCTTGAGGTGTGCATGGTTTGTTTTGATGGGATTAACGTGGAAAACAAACACGTTCAAATGACGCATTTGAATAGGGAAAAAACGAGAACATCAAGGGAAAACTCCCCTGTCCTTCTCACCTTCATGCACTAATTGTTTTACTATTGCTTAAAATATCGACCTCAAACTGAAAACTACTGACCTAACCACGGGCACGCGCAGCAGGAGCATTAACTCCTGAGAGAGAGCCATTCTCCACGTTGATTGGCTGAAAAGAGGTAACATAATAAAGATGAGATAGAAATCGTGCCTAACTCCACCTTCTCCTCACAGACAGTACAAAAAAGATGCAGATAGATCAATAAGTAAAGAAGCCTAATATTACAATGAAATTACGTTTAAATACCATAAAATTGTGAAATTATAGTACATTACAGGATTTTCCTCATTATTGATCATACATCGTAAAGAGGTCGAAATTATCATACATGTACAATAATTATCGTACGTCTGGCAACACTAGTGTGTGTGTCTGTAAGAGTGGCAGGTCAGAGCTGAGCTCATTAATATTCACGACACAAGCCATATATGGTCAATCATGGACCTTCTGATTCTATGCGTATTTTATGGAGTATTAACTGAGCTTATAAAACTGTTTCTGGAGATTTTTTGAACTCTCAGAAGCCATAAACCTACTATGTAGATATCAAAAAACAATATACTTTATTAAACCAGTACAGTATATGGCACCTTTAATTAGACTATAACCCTTAAGATTTAATTAGAAGTGCAGTAACTGACATTTAAATGTTTCTGTCATGTCGCATTGCATCACATTTGGTGCAGACAGCCAAATTGTTTGTCGCTGCAATCTTGTCGCGTCGCATGTACTTTGTTAAGGGCTTCTTTTTACTCATAATTTAGTAGAATTTAGTACAGACAAGTTTACTTTACTTGCACAACAGAACATTTTTAATAGTAAATTTTTTTTTTCTGACGTAAACGATGTAAATCGCTAGCTGCTAGAGATGCTCTGAACAATTGGCCGGAGATCGATATCGGCTGATAATCAACATTTAATGACTTGATCGGTACTCGCTGATCTTATGAACTGATCACAAGTGTTTGTGTTATTTGGAGATGAGCAAAATATTTGAATGACATGCATGTATTTAGGCCTTTTAAAATATGAGAACTGAAAGAGCTTCTGTGTTCTTGACAATATTGCAAGTTCACGAAAACCTGGCTGGAAATATTAGATAAGTAAAAGAAAAAAATAATTTTTTAAAGTGATTATTTAATAATAGAACTTCTTGAATTATACCTATTGCGATAAACAGTAGTTTATAGGCCTGTTTTCTTTTAGTAAAGAAGTAATAGATTTCAAGGTGTGCATTTGAACTTTTTATGCATGAAGTCTGAGCTGCTAACTTTTTCTTCAATGAGACATGTTGAATTTTTCTTTAATCATTTGCAATGTTTCCAAATTACCTTGATTGTCATTTTTCTTTGTATTTATTTTATCTCTTTTCTCTAAAGCTGCTTCTGACCATGACACGTTTACACCTAAATGGCTATAAGATACACATTTAAGGGATTATATGCAGCATCCTTAATTTATTCTCTTAGGTAAGGAGAGATCTCCACTGAAGTATCTTACTTAGAGTGAAAACGTGGTTTATGCATTATAAAGCTTGAAGCATTTGAATCAATTCTCCGTATCGGCCGATCACCATGACAAGGAATCGGTACTTGGTATCAGCTGCAAAAATCCTGATCGGAGCATCCGTACTAGCTGCTATAGTAAAAAAACAGAAAAGTGGGTGTGATTCAGTTTCCACTGTGGGTGGAAATGTGCAGATTAAGGTGCATTAATATATTTAAAAAATCTCCTTCCTACAGTAAGTCACTTGGGGAGTGAAATCTGAAAAGCTCATGTTTACTCATGCTTGCAGAAAAAGGCTTGCCAAAACAAGTTTGCTAGGTTTTCAGGGAAGGTTTCTGGGTGAGTAGATGCACCGGAAAAAGTAATGATTTCAAGATATGTTGCCTTTAATATGTCAAAGTCTACCTTTAAAAAGTATTATACACATAGACATCTCCTTTTTGAAAAGGACACTACAATACTTTATAACTGCATGCTAACTATATTTATATCCTGTCCACTCTATACACATCTCCTTAACTTTATTAAGTAATAATGTGCATGTTTTGTAAAGCTGATTTGAAATAATAATTATTGAGTAAAGCACTCGACAAATAAACTGTGATTGAATTGAGCTGTAATATATTTTAGCTAGTGTTGCAGTTGTTAAATACTGCTACATCTCAACCCTGGACGAACATCGTTGCAGTTCACACGCTACCAAATGGTGTGGCTCTATCCACTATATTTCACAGTGTAATTTTATTCGCACTGTAAGTGATTGCGCGTGAAGCCCATCAGTGGGATGTGCTTTGCTGTCTGAGCTAACAGATGAAGAGGCCATACTGGCATCATACCTCTGAGAGTCCATCAGCTTAATAAAAGTGTCAAGCCGGCTGATTTGTTATGTCTGTTAATAACAGAAGCAAAGGGTTCGACGGGAAAGAGATTAAACAGACGGCTAGAACCGACGTACAGGTGCTGTCGTTTGTCTTCACTCATCCAGCTGGTCTACCTAATACATTTCTTCTCATTTTCTCTCTGTGTCGCACACAAACTATTTCCAGAGGTATTTACACTGCAGTGCTGCTTCTGAGCTTTGGGGATGTTTGGTATTGATGGGTGTGGGATTTCAGATCTCCTTGGCCAGGTTGTTCAGAATTATTTTGGCAACATACACCGTGCAAAGTATCAAGGACAGCGGCTGCATTTATTTTCAGGAGTGAGTGCTATTACTATTGTTTTGATTGTGTGTGCCATTGTTCGGAAAGCTACTTAAATGTGGTAATTGGCCAGTCATTTTAAAGTAATTCAGTTAAATAAAGCAACTCTGCGGAATAAGTGCTTTTATTAGAAGATAAATGTATTAGATCAGAATCTAATTTATTATTGTATAATATTTATATATTATATTAGAAGGTATAACAAAGCAAACCTTGATAAGGGTGGTCACATTAAACTTAAACAGAAAAATTAACACCGCAAATACAGTAAGTCAGTGTTTCCCAACCCTGTTCCTGGAGGCACACCAACAGTACATATTTTGGATGTCTCCCTTTTCTGACCCATTAACTTTAGGTGTTGGAGTCTCTTCTGATGTTATGTTAAGTTGATTCAGGTGTGTTTGATTAGGGAGAGGTTGAAAATGTGTACTGTTGGTGTGCCTTCGGGAACAGGGTTGGGAAACACTGCAGTAAGTGAGTAAATAATAATAATAATAATAATAATAATAATAATAATAATAATAATATAAATAACTTTTACATTTATATACATTCTGTATATTAATTATTATTTTAAATAAATTATTATTTTTAGCGCATTAAATAGGCCTATCACATTATCTGTTTTTGTGTTACGATAAATAGAACCAATTTTTTTGCGATAAGCGATAATATTGTCATTTTAGGACCATTTTGACACTATCGCATAATGCATGTACACTCTTTCAAAGAATACATATTTTATTCTTAAAAACATTTCATTTAATTAAAGTCATTTGAACCATTTAATGATTTATTGATTACATTTTATTTATTGATTTATTTTTTTTTTTTTGCCAAAAATGTTATGTTTTTTTACAGCAAACCAGCATATTAAACTATTTCTGAAGGATCGTGTGACACTGAAGACTTGTGTAGATGTAATAATTCTAAATATTATGTTTTACCATGAGAAAAATACATTGCAATTTAATAATCTATTCAAATAGAAAATTGTTATTTTAAAATAATAATAATAACATTGCAAAAATAACATTAGTTCACGTTTTGCTTTATTCTGCAGCTTAGGCCCACACGAAATCTGCGCGCACAGAAATCCGCAGATTGCTGCAGATTTTTAGCCCATCATTGAGTCCACGTATTTACTTGTGTAAATTTATATTATTCAATTTTTTAAATTAATTTCACTAATATTGTTTTAATATAATAATAGTAAGTTGAAAATGTTCATATGATTTATTTACAATACAGTTTGTATAGTAATTTTAGTAGATGTATTGTTTTTAGTAGTTTTTTTAGTTGATATATTATATGAGACTTTTTTTGTTTACCAAATAAGTGAATCTAATTCCACATAAACCCACAGATTTTTTTACAAAATTAATAGAAATAGCAAAAAATGTCAGCAGATTCTGTCTGGCCCTATGCAGCAGGTACAGTGCTCAGCATGTATAGGTACACCCCTCACAAATCTGTCTCTTAAATTCATATTTTTAATAGGAAGCTGTACAATAATATATAATATTATATTTGTGCATATACATTAGATTAGTCAGTACTGAAGCCAAATCTGGAGCTTATCTAACAAAATAACTTACGATAACGGTCCAAAAACAAGTACACCCAAATGTATTTGTTATAGAAAAAAAAGAGGAAAAATCAAGAGAAGCAAAAAAAAAAAGGAAAAATTTAGTTAAATTTTGGAGAATTTAGTTGAAACATTTAGTTGAATTTAATTGTATTATCCTTCAGTTTCTAAATATGTTTGCTGACTAAAATATTATTTTAATAAATATCTGTTTAATAAAAATGTTTTGTTTAAACGCACCAAAATACATTGCCTATATTCACTGAGACATGGATAAAAAATATTCATTTTCAAAATGGGGTGTACTCAATTATACCGAGCACTGTAAATACTTTTTATAACTTTTGTATATTAAGTCTTTGTGTCTTGACTGTCCTTGACAGCTGTAAATAATCTCCATGATGAAAAGGCAGTCACAAGTATTAGTGAAGATGGTGCAAACAAACTGCAATACATTATACGTGTGCATTAAACATAAAGTGAATACATGAATATCAGCGAAGCAGCCGGGCGGTTGGGTGTAAATGTTTCTCTCCACAAATCACAAGGAGATTGGAAGCCATTAGGCTCTTTGACGATGGAGCCATAGGAAGCCACGGCTCATTAAGGCAGATTGCAAATGTCATTTTGCTGCTTCCTCCCTGGCCTTGTATTGAGGGATTGCAACGAAATTAATTTTGCATAGAGTCTGGGTTTTGAATCGAAGCCAAATCACGCATGACCCACGGCAAGTGTGATTAAATCACTGGTGGAGTTTTGAGAAGGAAGGTCAACCAAACTGCAAACCACCCAGATTCCTCCTCATCCAGTTGATTGCCAGAGATTGCCATCTTTCATCTAAATAACTCTTTCCTTCTTCCATTCCCCAGATTGCCTGTTTGTCACTGACTATTTCACCCGGACGCCTCGCAAGCTCAACGCCTACCGCTCTTTTGCCAGCGTGGAGCTGTTCCACTTCAACGTGCCTGACGACACCGTGGTGGCTGTTTGGAACCTCATCACCTTCAAGGAGCAAGGGGGCACTTTCGGAGACAGCTGCCCAGACCGCAACGTCACAGTGTGAGTTGGCCAATCCTCCAGGTTACTTTTATAGAGGGTGAGATAGGGGGTCAGCCAACAACAGCACGATTAGGTCACACTCATCCAATCAGCAGTTCAGATCAAGGGACAGGATATGTAAAAGACAAATGTCATATGTCTTTATTTGAAAGTTATATAAAAAAACAACCAAACATGATGCAAGAAACCTTTAGAGTGGAGGAACTCTTGACGTCACCTTGTAGGCCAGTCGGCTGCTAGCGTAAAACTGGTTCCCTCAATAAAATCCCCATTGGATTTTCCCATAGGCTTTTCGAAGATTGCGAATAATAAGCTCTGTGTTCAAACACAGTTCATTACACTTACACATTTTGTCCAGCCAGATAATCCTCACACGACAATATAACTTTTATCACTTTTGAATCTTAAATGCAACGCAATAACTGAAAAGCTAACATTAGGCTATAAACAGACTACAGTGCCTTCAGGCGCTCGCTTGTGACGTCAGCACCACCCTGTTTCCGACAACTTTTTAAGCTTATTTTTAGAAGTATGGTCCATGGCAAAGATTTACTCTCTCGGTTTATTATATTATTATCCACACTATGCATTATAAACAAATACAAATGCGGAAAAATCACAGCCGTATGCAGACCTATGTGCCTTTTGGATAGTTGTATGTGGGAAATACATTTGTTTTGCTTTATAGTTGTTGTAAAAGTTTTATAACACATATTGTATGTTTTATAAATGTGCCTACATAGTATTATCATAAGACATACTGAAATAAGTGTATCGCATGCGTGTAAACAGCCCGCCTACCTTAGTAATGAGGCATGAGGGACAGGTTTATCAAATGCCTGCAAATTCCATCATGGATAGAGAACAACATTCAATATCCTTTTTTTGTCACAAAGTACAGCGAAAAGCAGCTCATATAGTCACATCTGCTATAAGTTTGAAAGAGGAGTGTAAATATTGCAGTTAGGACAGTTAAATGTGTTTAGATTCCAACATACAAAAAATCTAATAAACACGTTAAAATGACAGGTAATATTTATGTATTTTTATGAATTTACTCACACATTTGCATTGCTGAGAGCAGGAAAAAGACAGGCTGCAGTGGTAAGCAGCATCTTCATAAAATTGTTTTAATAAAGTAAATGATTAACAACTTAACCTATTATTACAATCTCAACAAGTGAATGCATTATCTACACATGATATGAATTCTGATTTAGAAAAATACTACAAACTATAAAATACTGTTTATGAAAATACTTATAACCGACAAATCCAAATGCCAAACCAAGCAGGCTGCGTTCCAGACCAGTTCAGCTCGATGACGTATAATGTCTCTGACATCGCCTGTAGTCCCATTTAACAAAATACAATAAGTTAAAAACCTATTTTTAAAATTACACATTTGGTAGAAGCTTCAGAACACAATTAAGAGTTTGTTTTTACACATTTTACCAGTGTTCTCTGGGGTCAAACCAGTGATTTATTTATTTTTATTTTATTTTATTTATTTATTTTTTGTGCTGCTAATTAATTAACGTATTAATTAACACTTTAGTTTAAGCTAAATGTAACCCTCTCTATGAAGAAGAATATTCATTAAAGTGCGACTTGACCAACATGAGCTCATAAGTTGTTAATGTATCATTATGTCATGACTTTACTCGAAGGGGCGCATTAATATTATTATTATTAAGACATTCTTAACAACTCATGAACACTTTTCTATTGTTTTTAGTGCAAACAGACTGTTGATGGACATGTATGACCATTACGTCAAGCACAGGAGTTCATGAGTAGTTGAGAATGAGTTAATAATAATGTCATGACATAATGATACATTAATAACGCATTAGTTCGTGTTGGTCAAGTTGCACTTATAATGAATATTCTTTATCATAAAGCAGACAGGTAATTAAGGTAGTCGTTATTCACACATGAGCTCATGTGACTTGTTGAAGTTAAAGCTAGTTCATGATTAGCTCATGCCTTAACTCATTAGTTCATAATAAAGTGACATTTTGCTTACATATAAGTACGACATCAGTAATGTACTGTTGCTATACATTGTTATCAATTTTAGTATTCATGGAAGCACTCTATTATGCATTATGTTTTATTATGTCTTACTAAATGCTTTTATGGGTCCAAATAAGTTGAAGAATGTGTTGCAAATACGATAAGCGGTTTTATGGTTTACCGCGGTTTGGAAAAGTCAAGGTTTTAAAATTACAATGTAAAAATGTACAATTTTCTGTTAAACCGTTCATATGGTATAAGTAGTTTTTTTTTTAAACAACTATTTTATTTAGCTATTTAGGACAGCAGTATCTCCAGCAGAATAGGAACATCCACATCACAGCCCGTGATTCAGTAAATATTTGAAAAACAAATCACTACACCAACATCCCAGCATGCTATAGTGGCTTATTTCATATCTAAAGAAAAGAAAGATATACAAAGATGCCTTTTCAAATCTGAGTTTTTAAACTAATGGAGACAGGAAAAGTCAATGATTTATTTGAATTATTTAGCCTGACATGTTTTACTGTTCCAAAATACATTAAATGTATCTTAAAATATAATACATTGTGTTAAATTGGGAAAAAGTTTGTTGTTTTTTACCCAGACGTACTATATTTTAGAGCAGAAATCAATATGCAGTGATACCGTGAAACCGTGATTTTTTTTTATCCAAGTTTATCATACCTTATACTGGTCCATGCCTAGTTGCAAAAATTTTTTTTTGTCTCATGCAAGTAAATGGTGCTCAGCATAGACCATTTTTTTACTGTACAAAGTACATAAACTTAGTACATAGAAAGACTTTCTCTAGCAAATCTATTAGCCATTTTCAGAGAGAAAACATAACGCTGCACTTCACCTTGGTTGAGTAAATAATTATGGGAGAACAATTCCTTAGGTTCCTCTTACCCGGCTAGCTGTGAGTGGTCAACTTTACAGGATTTTTGTTTACTACGATTATAAAATACTTTGTAATAAGTCTACACGATGACATCTTAAAAATGCTGCCTGTGATTGAAGCTTTAGAGAAAAACTTGAGATTAGAACAGAAAATGTATTTATATTGAAGGAGGTGGATAATGCTTGGATTATGGAAAGAAATAATGCATCACATCATGGCGAGACCTACGATACTTCACTGGCTGTTTAAATTTCCAGTAGCATAGTGAAGAGGAAAAATTTCTGCCTAAAGATGTCAAAGTGGGACAATATATAAAACGCTAATATTTAATAATACAGCAATTCAGTCTATACAGACTAGTCAAAAACACCTGAATCGGGTTGTACGGCATCAGCAAGATATATATATGAAGAGTTTATTTGCTAGAATTTAAAAAACTCCATTTTTAGTCATTTCGAAACATCATGTTTTAATGTTGTGCATTAAAGAAATTGTATGGAAATAACATATAGAAATGACTGAACCTGTTTTTTAGTTATAAAGTCATATACAAAGGCCTATTGAAGAGTTCAATTGATTTATGAAAAATTCTGTTACATTTTTTTTTTATTAAACACTTCATATCACCCTTTAAAAATAAAAGAATGTTAAGAGCTTAAATAATCGTTATACAAAGATTATATCAATTTTACTGGCCACACAATAGGTGGAAAATTAATCAACACATTTGGTACTATTCTAACTCATTATCTGCAGTAAACAGAGCTTTCTGTATAAAATTTGTACAAAAATATACTAAATGAATAAAGAAGAAACAAGTAAACAATGTATAGATATCCACTCATGTACAGTAAGAGTAGAGGCGAACGAGGTGGCAGAGAGTCTGCTAAAACTTGCTCAGAGGAAAGCGGTTGCTATCAAACATTGTTTACTTCACATTTAACAGTGAAGGAATTGATTGAATAGGCCTATTCATGGAAGGTTTGCAAAGAAGGTTCATGCTTACTTTTAAATATATTTTGTAATATTTTTTTAAATCCGAAAATACATATTTTAAAATACATTTCAATGTATTTTTGCCCATCCCTCCTTAAGAGTATTGTCTTGATCATATTAAAATTGGAGTATTTGTGCCCATGTAAACATACTCAGTGCGAGTTGGCCAAAGCTCCAGGTTACTGAGGGTGAGCTACAAAGGTCAGCCAAGGACAACAGTGTGATGAGGTCAGACACGTCCAATCAGCAGTTCAGATCAGAGGACAGGATATGTAAAAGCCAAATGTCATATGCATGACTACAGTGACCTTTCCGATGCTCATTCTAAAGAGTACTTGCTGTTTGCCCTGATAAAATAGCTTTTAATCCAAGTTCAAGGATCATTTCCCAGATGCTGATCGTTTGCTGTGCTCTTCATAAAAAGGCATTCATCAAGTGCGGCGCTGGCAGATTTCACAGCGTAACTGCACACTGGAGATTCATAAGCATAAAATACCAAGCGACTCAGATAAGATTTAAAATCCAAATCTGACATTTTTAATCATTTTCATAGGGTCACATTCAGTAGAATTGTTTTAAGTGGTTTAATCCAATCTAAATTGCTTCTAAAATTAGGCTGGCCCTATACGTTTATTAGTCATAAAGAATTTTAAATAGTCCTTCGGTTTTCAGCTCAAGGTTACAAAATTAATAAAATATATAAAAATAAATAAATTAATTAATAAAATAATTTTTTTTAGGTTGGATGGAAAAAAAAAAGTATAATTTAAAATATATTTCTGGGTACAAATTCATTTTTGTTATTTAATTTTTGGGTTCAGGGGTTATTTTGTCATACAAAATAACCCAGACACATGTTTAGTTTAACCTCCATAGCTGCACATTAATACAAATATTTAATTACAGTAATATAAAATATGTAATGAGCACAACTCAATGCAAAATTTAAACCAAGCTTCAATATGAGGGAGAAAGTTGCTTTCAGATGATGGTGATGAGCGTGGCATGGTTGTTGGTGCCAAACAAGATTTCCTAAAACTGAGATCTACTGGGATGTTAATGCACAAGCATTAAAGTCTTGTTGTAAAACCAGAGGTCAGAGGAGAATCACCAGACTGGTTTGAGCTGATACAAAAAGAACTGTAATTCAAATAACCACTCACCACAATGACCTTGAAACTGTTGCACAGTCGATTCTCATGATGGCTGTTTACAACAAACTGCTCTTATAAAAATGACAAAGAGTTTCCTGTATCTTAATGGCTTCCACAGTCTCCCGATGGCATAGTACAATAAGTTTTTAGTCTTAGGTCTGAACTTAAGATATGATACATTACATTTTATTTGCAAATTCGTATTACATAAGCAAAACTTGATTTGGGATTCTTATCCTATCTTACAAAATCATATTTTACCTCTAGTTTTAGTAAATCTTAAATAACGCAATCAAGTTTGACAATCCACTCACAGTTTTGTTACTAAGCAACCAACACTGTGCAAACTGCTAATGTGTCAGCCTAAACAAAATGGATAAACAAAACTAGCAAAAAGAAAAAAAAAAAACTAATGCAATTGCACTATGTGAAGTTTATTTATAAACTAATTTCGAGAGGATCACGTGTTTATGATTGCTTGCAGCTGGCTCCGCATGATTCAATTTATGATTCACCAATTAGACTATTCCTAAGCCACTACCTAAGTTCCATATAACAGCCATATTCGTTTTGAAGAATCCCACCTTCCACTCCTACTCCTCCTCCTTTGGGTGGCACGGTGGCCCAGTGGGTAGCACTGTTGCCTCACAGCAAGAACGTCACTGGTTCTAGTCCTTACCAAGCTAGCCAACGTTTCTGTTTCACGTTCTCCCCGTGCTCACGTGGGTTTCCCCCAGTTTCCCTGGTTTCGTCCCACCATCCAAAAACATGCCACTTAAGTTAATTGACTAATCCAAATTGGCACCATAGACATGCTCCTACTAAGTAGCTATCTCTTAAGAGCAATCACTATCTGTTCATTAGCTACTACAGTGGGGGAGTTCTCAAGATCTACCTGAGCTTAAACTCCCCTCTCGCCTTGCGGAGCCCCGGGCTCGAGGAACTTATGAGATCAGGGCTCTCTCCCGGGCCAGCATGCCAAAGCTTTATTGACCTTATTCTCAAATGCGGAGGTGCGCTCGTTTTAGGACTTCCGATTTAGTTGCCTATGGGAGAAATGACTAGAAATAATAAACGGCAGAAAGCAATCAAACTACTCGCTCTACAAACAAGTGTTTGCATGACTATACATAAAAAGTAGAATAATATAATAAGAAAAGATCAGTTTGTAACATCAAGCAGCATACATGCTGTTTTTAACCTCTAAAAATGAATGGAAGTAAATGAGACCAGAAGTCTCGAGCCAAAAAGATTCAAATGGCTGCATCATATGCGGAGAATAAGGTGAATAATCAATCATCAGCTAAGTGTGAACTATTGAAAATCAGTAAAGCTCAATCATGCTTTGTTGGTCTCTGTTCTAACTGTAATATCATCTGGCATCACAGTCTGTAATTAGATCATTTGAAAAATGCTGGTTTCTGGGACCCAAAATACTATGGAAGTCAATGGATTCCTGCAACCAGCATTTTTTAATATATATTTTTTGTTTTCAACATAAGAAACTCAGATATTTTATACTCAAAAAGTGTGAGTAAATGATGAAAGATTTAATTTTTATTTTTAGGTGAAGTATCCCTTTATGACATTTATTCTAAATGTACTCCTATCGAAAAATACCATGGTTACCAAACGGGATAATATTTTAATAAATTGGAATCTTTCTGGAATGCAACCCCTGATCTCAGTTAAGCACCTATGTGGGGAAATAGGACATTTGCATGGATGCACTCAAAAAATGATTTCTGCTACCTGTTCAAACTACTTGTTTAAAATAAGCTGAAAAAACACTTTTTTTTTTGGAAAAACTTAATTGTTTTATGTTCAATTCACTTAAATTTGTTACAACAATTAATTTAACATAATCGATTTGTGTTGGAAGAGCATGAAGGAATTGTATTGAACCCAGCATTTTTTA
This sequence comes from Danio aesculapii, assembly GCF_903798145.1. Taxonomy (NCBI): domain Eukaryota; kingdom Metazoa; phylum Chordata; class Actinopteri; order Cypriniformes; family Danionidae; genus Danio; species Danio aesculapii. The sequence goes on along the minus strand of NC_079439.1, from coordinate 40,542,257 downwards.
TAGTATGTGCCGACAATATCAGGACCAGTATCTGGACCTAAAGGAATGCTTCCTTCATTGTTGTATCATAGTGAGAAAGAATTGATGCACTTTATTGAAAGCTGAAATGGGGTCCAACAAGGTACAAGCAAGGTGTACCTAATAAAGTGAGTATATATACTGAGTATAACCCTGCATAGAAAAAGTTGAATCATTTCCACACTATAATTATTCATGTCTTGTGGCTATATTATCCTGTTTACAGTTTCACTACATTTACTTTCATTGTGAGTGCCTCACTGTAATGCATATTTTGTTTGTTTTGATGAAACGAGGCAAAAGCTGAAAGTCTTTTTTGTGGTAATCAGCATTATGCTGTCAGTCGAGCTAACTTGGAATATCCATTTAAACCCTGACACATTTTAAGGCAGTGTTACAAAAATCCATTGCCCCATTTCCACGCTTCCTAGACACCGATGAAGCCAAAAATGTCCTGAAATGAAGTGTGAAAACACTTTTGTACATTTTCCTTCAGTGAACTCTCTGATACTTCGTAAAGGTGTTCTTTTAGCCGTTATTCTTTTCTCTACATTTCTTTCAAGTCATCCTTGAATGATCCCGGTGCACTTTCACAGCCAGCACACGGTGTGCTCGCACAAGAGCTGTTCTAAACTAAGTCTAAGGCCCTTGGGTAATCAAAATGGAGAATATTATTCACTGAATACTCAGGTCTTCAAATCCCAGCACGCTGCCTGTCATTAAAGTTCCATCGAAACACTGACCTTGTTATTGTCTGTTACTGAATGTACATCATAAGTGGCGAGGAAGTAACTCTTGGCCGTCTTTAATGTGTGACATTATAAAGAAGAGGAGAGACTGTCCTTGAGTTAATCTTCCAGTGCTGGTTTCCTCTGACAAATAGCCCTATCACACAGCTTTGCTATTCATGCATTCAGCATGTTTTAACATCAGAACATTAGCGTCTGTTTTATTTGTTTGCTGCTGCTCCTTCGTTGACCTTAAAATCAACATTAAGCATAACTGTAGCATTAACTGTAGCATTAAGCTCAGGTTATGCCATTTTAAAGCGCACGTCCTCTCTGGCTCATTTATTTCTTTGATGGCAGATTTCTTTCAGACTGCACATATAGAGGTGAATCTACTCAAGTCGTCTGTCTCATGTCTTATGGGTATATAATATTGTGAGTAACACTCCCTGGGAAAAAGCTCTCAAGGGAAAGCTACATTAGAAAGTTGCGGTATAAACCGTGATCTCAGTGTTAACTTTGGAAGGACATGTTTTAAACTCATAATGTCAGTCATAACTCCAGGGGAACATATCGCATTCCATAATTACAGTAAGTACGCCTATGTTCCAGTTTGAGCGATAATGAAATATGTGTCTTGAGGGCCTATCATGCAATATAAATGGCCTGCCTGTGATTTAAAGATTGTTTTTCCCCTGCTTTTAACAAAGTTATCCTCTAACTTGAGCGAAAGAGTGCTACGGATACAGTACATCTAATGATCAAACTGGGAAATATAGCATATGATATAGTTCATTCAGACAGTTGTAGAAAGATAAATAGATAGACAATAGATAGTTTTATAGGCTGAAAGATATACTGTTGGGTGGATGAATGGAAGGATGATAGAGATATAAGAAAATATGTATACATACAGATTAGATACTGTATACTGTAGATGGATGAATGGATATATTGACATTCTATATGTATCTATTGATTTGTGGATAGCTGGACGCAAGCATGGATACATGGATGAAACATATTTAAAATATGGATATAAGAAAGAATGAAAGAAAGACAAGCTGGATGATGGATGGATGGATGATGCTTGGAATTGAAATTGAATTTGACAAAGCACAAATTTGCTTTAAGTACTTAATTATGCAGGAAATATTAAACATGCTATTAGATTTGAATATATTAAACATATGGGCAGCATGATGGCGCAGTGGGTAGCACAATCGCCTCTCAGCAAGAAGGTCACTGGTTCAAGCCCCAGGTCAAATGGCATTTTCTGTGTGGAGTTTGCATGTTCTCCCCCGGGTTTCCTCCGGGTGCTCCAGTTTCCCCCACTGTCCAAAGACATGCGGTACAGGTGAATTAAAAAAGCTAAATTGGGTGTAGTGTGTGTAAGAGTGTGTGGGTGTTTCCCAGTGTTGTGTTGCGGCTGGAATGGCATCCACTGTGTAAAATATATGCTGGATAAGTTGGCGGTTCATTCCGCTGTGGTGTACCCTGATTAATAAAGTGACTAAGCCGAAAAAGAAAATGAATGAATATTGTTCATATAATGATGATAATAATAATACAAATTTCTGTTAATGAACAATTTGCACTACACTATTAGACCTTACCAGGCTTTTTTACTTTGCAATACTGGCAACAGTAACCAAACCACAGTAACAGGACAGTAATTGTTGACCAGTATTTTGCCATATATTGCCACAGTTACTACCTGTAGTGGGCACATACTGTAAATTACTGTAATTAATTTTTTGCACTACACACTTTCTTACAAATCCTGCTCATTTCACAGTAAAATACTGGTTCCTTTTATTACAGAAAAGCACTGGCTATTTTAGAGTTATTTATTGCATAATCTACAGCAAGTGTTAACAGTGTATGTTTGATGCTAAAAGTTTCCATTCATAGTCTTGGAAATAGATTGTAGTTTTAGTCAGTACGCAATCAGAGCTATTTCTCTGTATGAATTATGATGCTTTTTGTTCTTTATTGAACATCATCTGTTTCAGACTCTTTAGGTGGCAAAGTTTTGGTATTTTAATTACAGTTTAAGTTGTTGAATGGATATTAATTTTACAAACATTTAAACATTTAACTACTTCAAAATGCAATCCTTGGTGAAAATGTTCAATTAGCCTATGTATGAATAAAAACAAAATACATAAACCGTGGATAATTAAGGTACAGTTTTACTGTACATTCACCTACCCTATAAGACATAAATCTTAATTCAGATTTCAAAATGATTTTTAAAAATTATTATTGATATGTCTCATCAACTTGCTTGTCTGATATATGTGAACGTAACTTTAAATAAGCAGAGCAAATTCCCTGATTAAAAGTACCCTGTATATATTAACAATTTAAAGGGAGGCTTTGTGTCTTTGGGTAATGTTTTCTCATGAAAAAATCATCTAAATTTCAATGCATAAATATGACATTGGTTTTCCATTTTACACAAGTTGACATGATTCCTTAGTGTCTTCTCAATGGTGATGTAAATAAACACGTTTTTTACCCATTTACAAACACCTCAGTTTACAGTGAGCTGTTTCTCTTCATATCCCTTTAAATGCTAATGAGCTCACACCATCCTCTCTTTGACACTGCAGGGTCACGGTTGTGTTTTAGCATACCAACCAATTCTTGAGCTAAACCTGCACACACCAAACACACAAACAAGTATAATCATTGTGTATAATTTATCATTGCTTGACATTGCAGCCCACCATTATCAATGAACATGTGTTCACTGAACATGAACATGTATTCAAACAAACATCTATACATATAAAAAGTGACACTGGTTATTTAACAAATGCTCAGCTGCAGTTTCTGAGGTGTTAACTTTATAAACCAACAACACCACACTGTACTAGGGTTGGGTCGATAGACGATGTCATTGTCCATCGCCGATGGCTGATAGACTCACGATGCTGAGCCGGCATCATGATCCTCCGCCCCCTTTCGCAAACCCGCTCGCAAAATACATACTTAGGCCCCATTTACACTAATACAGCTTAGTTTAAAAATAGCATTTTAGAACGGAAATGATCCATGTCCACACTGTCGTTTCATATAGCATTTCTGAACAGCCCTCCGTCCACACTATATACGAGTACCATTTGCTGTTAACGCTTATCACATCATTTTGTCTCTATCTAACGACTCTTTGGTCTTTTGAATTTATCAGTCAATGTCACATCGTCAGTACACTGCTTCAATCTTTTGCTTTCACACTTGTACTTGGTAATTTTAGCGAAAACCTCAGATACTATTGGTTGGTTCCCGTTGGTTGTGCACCTTTTTTACCAATCAATGGTTTGTCAAGACCATTATAACAACACAGATCACTCTGCCTATTCATGCCAGTGCCCCGTGGAAAAAGTGATTGATAGGTGGTAATTTGTATGTAGCTTATCTTTATTTATTTATGATTTGGTTATGGGTAAAACAAAAGTGTCAGGTAGTTGAAACAGTAGGCAACAAATAATTAATTTGTTATGAATTAATTGATTATTCATAAATAATGAATTCACCGATGCCTACGACAAGGATGCCATCCTCCATCGTGATGTTTTACATTAGACATTGTACGATGCCAAATTTGTAAACATCACCCAACCCTACACGGTACACTGTACTGTACTGTATACTGGCATCAGTCAGTCATCACTCTCACACTTACAGACAGTCCAAAATGCACCGTTTTTTGACTGGGACAAAAAAGAAAGAAGAAATTTCTCCCATCCAGGCCTTACTCCAGGCTTCGCTGGCTCCTTTCGAAACAGAATTGATTTTAAAATTTTAATATATGTATTTAAAGCTCTACATGGACTTGCCCCAGCCTATATATCTGAACTCTTAAATTTGTATTCTCCCTCAGCTCCTCTGCTCAGCTCTTGATAATTGTTCCTAAATCCTGCTTGAAAACATAAGAAGACAGAGCTTTTTCAGTCTATGCTTCAAAACTTTGGAACAAATTACCTCTTGAAGTTAGAGCTTCATCTACATTTAGGTGTTTTAAAAAACCAATCAAAATATACCTTTTCTCTCTGGCCTATTGATATAACTTAGTTTTTTTAAGGACACATTGATTATACAAATTTATTTTTAGTTTGTAAAATTTTATTGTAGCATATATTGTCTTGTCTTTCTAACTGAATTTATTGTAGCACTTTGGCCAACATTCATGTGGTTTTAAGGTGCTATATAAATAAAGTTGACCTTGACCTTACACCAACAGCTCTGCACATGATGATCTGATTCTAACTGCAACTGAACTGTAACCCCAAAAAATTGTAAATAACAAATACTTATATCTTTTAGGTAATTTGTAGGTACAGCTATGTTATTTAGTTAATTTTTTTATGTTAGTCCAGATTCGTATTGCCAAATCTCATAAAGCAGTATGGCAACACACACAAGCAAGTTTTCCTGGCTCCTTCTGGGACGAATACATTGCAAAATGAATATATGTACCACATATGAGCCACATTCATATATTTAATTCAATTATGTCTCATTTATTTATCAAACTTATTAGTGTTTTTGGGTTAATGATTGGATTCTGACTTGTATAGTAACCTGAAACAGGCTATTTTATCTGGCATACGATTCTCAAAGATATTTTTGATACAAGATTATAATAATTTTGCTGAAGTTTGCACCCATGATGATCATAAAAGTGCTTCATATTTAACTTCCATGTTCAAGCATAGGCATTTATTTAAGTCAAATCCCCAAACCACCCTGTAATCTGCACCCTGGTCTATGGATAGAAATGGATGTATGAAAAGAAAGGTAAATAGATATATAGAGATTTATAAATAGATGTATAGGCACAATGATGATATATGTAGGAGGAATATAATATGAATAAAATGAAATGTATTAAAAAGAACCACAAAGAATGTATAAGTTATTAAATTCTTTGGTGCCTCCAGACGTTGCACTGTTTGAGCGAACAGAACATTTAGAGCACAAAGTTTTGTCACGAGGCCCCAGGTCTTCTTGCTGTTTTCATAATGAACAAGGCAGGGCTCCATTCTGTCGATTCAGCTGTCAGATAGCAGGCAGGGGGTGCCATAGAGAGATGGTAATTAAAACAGGCTGTACTCAGTGCCAGGGGAGAGATAAAGCGCTAGGATAAGATAAAGAAATGGGGGAAAGCAGGACGACTGGGTCTAGTGGATAACAGCCCAGCGCTGCAGCCCGTAGATCAATATCATGCTGCCGGACGGGCCATGACTGCTCTAATTGCGGCCCATACAAACCAGGAGGCCTGGGCAGAAACAGAGCTCCCGAGGTTCTCCCTGCAGTCCCTTTTCACCAGATCCTTCTTTTAAACATCAATCCCAAGCTTTTGGGAAGACTTTTAATGCTAAACTGTCACATCGCTTCAGATAATCAATGCTGGGTTTTATGGATAAGCGATGAGATTTTCACATTCAGATTATAATTGAGGTCGCAGTTGTGATTTTCCAGTCTGTTTGTGTCTGACCTCCTGGCTGAAGCCTGAAGACTTTTTTCTTTATCTCCCCCTCATCAATAATAAGACAGCGAGTGTCATGCACATTAATAATCTTAAAATCTAATTCATCTCACATTGGTGCAGAGGGACCGGGATCTCAATGCATGAAGCATGGTAATGCGAGACAGCAAGACAATGATGGAAATCACCTCACCTCAATTAGACTCCAGCTCTCAATCTGCATTTCATGCCTGTTTGTTTAGACAAATACAAGAACAAGAACAGCAAGATTTATGCCATTCATTTGCATAATATGGAATCTAGGGGATGAGATTGTCAACAGACCTAATCAAGACGTAAACTGGAAGATGAGTGACAAAAACACAAAGGCTGCATGTCACATTTTTCTGATTAACCTCAAAGTTTATCACAGGTCACATGCAGAGTCTATTTTGAGCACGGTGTATCTTATAGCAATGGGCTAAATGTAAAGTGGTTTTCTGCCAGTAGTGACACTGAAGTTATGCATTGATATCTGCAGTATGTTAATGTATTTTTATACCCTGCCTCCCAGCAAAAAACAAAACTGTAAGTAAAACTTTTACGATGTGCCTCATTTGTCTCTCTGCTTGTCTGCTGTCCATGGTGCTGAAAACAAGAAGCACAGATGACTGTGGTGATTACTCAAATTTTAAATTACTCTGAATATCACACAATTTTTGCAAAAAAAAAAACAAAAAACATAGCTGAAACATTCTGTTTTGCTAATGTATACTTTATATAATTACATGTAATTGTTAATTTATTTGTTAACCAACAAGCACTGAAGGATTTGATGTAGACTTGACATGGAGACAGAGCTAATGTAGACATACAAGACGTAGACTATAACATTTCAGGTTTTTTAATTTAACATGTTATTGAATACACTTAATTAGTTAATTAATTAATTTTAAAAGTTACATAATTTAATATAGCCTTCCACAAACAAATAAACAAATACATAAAATGCAGATTAGTGATGTTAGTGAGTAGAAAGATATTCAAATGAAAGAAATAATGATAGAAATAGATATAAGGGGATAGAAATAGATATAAGGGGGTCGCACACTCGCCGCGTCGTGCCACGCAGCGCCATGCATTTTAGAATTCTAAACATCTATCAGGGTACACACACCGGTGCCCAGTCTTGACTCAGGACACTGTTCATATTTCTTTAGCACCACAGAGCGCCATCTGAATAGTTAATTTTAAATAGCATGTGAATGTGCGCGTCTGGTGTGCGATACTTCCAGCTGTCATGTGGGCACTGTTTCGTGGCGCATCCGGTGTGTGACGCCCTATAGGGCCCTATCATACACTCGGCGCAACAAAGCGCAAGACGTGTTTGGTATAATTTGTGGCTATTTTCAGACCAGCGCGACCCTAATTTTCATGTTTTGCTCCACATTGTTTAAATAGCAAATCTATTTGCGCCACTTTGTGGACTCATTAGTGTTCCGGCCTTAAACAAAGGTGTGTTAAGGTGCATTGTTGGTGCATTTCTATGTTCAGGAACTGAAATAGACTGTGCGATAGACCAGCTGAACGCAGGTCTGAAGTCCAGCACAGAGCGCACTAGTTATGCGCCTATGCAGGTCCAAAATGCTTTATACAGCAATACACAAATATCTTTACATATAGAAAAAATAAAGGATTAAAATGTTACTTCAGGCAGTGTTAAAATGACACTGCCTTCATGTCGGGGTCCTTTCAAAAACACTGCCTTCATGTCGGGGTCCTTTCAAAAACACTGCCTTCATGTCGGAGTGCTTTTTTCAGCATATACATGACAATTTGCATTTTTATCATAATGTTATTATTATTAACAATGTTATTTATTATATGCATATTTATATTTGTTTGAATAAAAACAGGTTTAGATTTGTCCACCTGTCGGAACTTGGAGAGGTATGCATCATCATATGGGGCATAAGAATAGGACGTGTGTTTGTATAATTTTTTGACCACGTTTCGTTATTATTGTTCATTTATTCGTTTGCTGGAAATTACTGAATTACTGAATTTAGAAATAGTTTTGAAACAAATCTTTGTGCTTAACAAATGAAATTAAATATGTAGGCTAATGGATGTATTCAGTAGAGTGCGTACAACACCGTTGACTTATCCATGACAGTAAAGGAGTAAAGTAAAGAGGCCGATTGGAGGAGGCTCATTCTTTATCCTCAGGCTGCAGATTGCCTGTTTAAGTGGTTTCTCGCTAGTAAAGTGTTCAGTTTTTCCACTTACAAGGTCCGCCATGTAAATAGCTAATGCACCATGGCATGATGCGCCTGGCTCTTAAAGGGAATGGGAGAGGAAACTCTGATTGGTTTAATGCACATTGTTTAAAACACACCCATAACTCATGAAGAGAATAAGCACAACCATGTTAGACCATGCGCCAGGGCGCAAACCATATTTTTCCATCCTTTAAATAGCAAAAGTGGATTCATACACGCCTTTAATGTTTTTGCACCATGCGCTTTAAACTGCACCTAGATTGTTAAAATAGAGCCCATAAAATGATAAATGAATGGGTGGTTGGGTAGAACGATGAAAAGATATAATGATAGATGGATACATTTTATTTAGTACACTTTAACATTAGATTATAGAGCATAAACACAAATTAAGAAAAAGAAAGATTAGAATTAGAAATAAAAAAAAATAAGAAAGAAAAAAAGAAAAACTAAATAAATGGAAAGGAAGGATGATATTAGAAGGGTTGGATCAAAAGAAAGTTAAATCAGTCTATGTGATATTGCCTGAATGAAGTGGAGCAGTTTGTTTGTGGTGAGAGAGCATATTTACAAATTAAAAAAAAAAATGTAAATCAAAGACACTGTATGGTTAATATCATTGACACTTAAAAAGAATGCATCTGTGCTGTTTTCAGAAAACTTAAAACATTCAAGAAGATTGAACTAATTATTGTTAATTAACTTGTTCCACACATTTTTCTTCAAATGTAAAAAGATGATTATATTGGCTGGATTAGTGTTTATTAGTCAAGGTTAGCCATTTTCAGTGCTGACTGGATTTGAAAAGAACTCCTTTATTTAACATTATTAAAGCAGTTTCTATTTTGATTTATTAATTTTTTTTTGCGCACAAGACTGGTCAGTGTAGATGTTTTCAAAGATAGATTTATGGTGTAGACAGGATGTGACAGCCATTGGATCTGGACATACCTGTACACGCTTTGCCTTTTGAGATTTTTGTTAGTACATACACTATAAAAACACCAATGAATAAAATGTTGTTTAATGAAATGCAAAATATATTTAAGATGAACAAAATGTTTTGCTTGGGTTTAGTTAAGAAAACATTACATATACTTATAATAATAAATAAATATATACAATAATAAATGAAGGGTTGTTTTCAAATCCATTTAACATTCCGGAAGTGGGCAAACATGAATAAATAAAACAAGCAAGCAAGCAAATAAACAAACAAACAAACAAATAAATAAATAAATAAATAAATAAATATTTTTTATTTAAACAAATAAATAAAAAACATGAGAAGAAATAAAACAAAATTAAACTTAATAAAATTCCACAAAATAAAATAACATTTTATTATAATATTTTATAATAACAATATCATGTATTTAATTAAATTACATTAAAATCAAGTAATATTTTAAAAGAGAAACTGATTGACATTTAAAAAAAAATACAAACTAATAATAAGTTGCATGTTTTTTTGTTTTTTTTAAAGTTACTTTTAAATTACAGTGTGTGGTGCAAGTTTGTGTTTACCCAACAAAGATGAATCCAAAATACAAGAAACAAAATAATCCCCATTTACATGGAAATGTCTAAAAATACATTATAATGCATGGCAACCTAGTAGTTGGTGATGTTGCTTTGTACAGAAACACTCTGGAAAAAAAAAAAAACACTACAAAAGAATCACAGCTTGTGCAGCTTTGAATCACTTCTATTTACTCAAATATTGATATATGTAAATATGTGGTGTTAATTAATCGGCATATCACATAATTAATATGATTACATTTGTTAGAATAATGGATCAACAGCCCAAGTAGCAATTAATGCCATTCTTATCTTTATCTCACAGCTTTAGCTGGAGCTCATTTGTGTTGGTTTTTTGTAGCCAAACTCGTCTCACGTTAATTACCAGACCTTGTTTTCACCTTGTTTCTTCCTCTGTTTTAGTCTAATTGACAACCAGGGATTCATAGAGTGTGACCTTAAACACTGTGAGGAAATGGACTGACTACAGACAGGCTGATCATTATGATGAAGGCCCAGTTTACATACAGCTTGGACTCTGATCTGAGGTCAGCTCTGTAATGAGCCTGGCAGTAAATGTGTTCGAATCTGATTTTCCAACACGGAAGAATGCATAACAAATTTGGACACACTGTGCACCGCTTGCTTATCAAAGGGTAATAATGGAAGGCTGAAGATAATAGATAACAGCATTAAGGATGCACAGTAGATTCATCAGCTGGATTCATTCAGTCCATGCAGGGGAATTTCTGTTTACTTGAAAAACAGACTAGCATTTCCTGCTGTAATCATTGGTTTATGGCTGAGGCTTGTGTCATTACATTGCACCATACACAACATTTGCGCCGTTTATCTTTTTAAGCAAGATAATCAGTGCATGTGATGCAAGACGGGAATTTGCTTAACATGGGCACAAGTTTACCAAATATTTTACATGCCCTTCCTCACATTCATAAAATTGTTCATGGTAAGATTAAGTTAGTTAACACTAATAAAACAATAATACTGTACCAATAATGCAACAAAAGGTTTACCTGCACTGTTAAAAATGCTAAATTGAGTCGGTGCCAGAGGTGTAGTGGTTAGTGCGTCGACACACAGCGACCCGAGTTCGATTCCACCTCGCGGCCCTATGCCGATCCTTCCCCTCTCTCTGTTCCCCATGCTTTCCTGTCAATACTCTTTACTGTCCTATCAAATAAAGTTGAAAAAACCCCCGAAACTTTTTACCAGTTGTCCACCAAAAAAACTTAAGAATTCTGTTGTTTTAGCTCATTTTGAACAAGCAGTTCAAATAAACAACAAACCTCAACAAATGTGTTGAAGCAATACATTACTTAAAGGGCACATAGGTTACCCCTTTTCATATTTAATATAAGTCTTTTGTGTCCCCAGAATGTGTCTGTAAAGTTTTAGCTCAAAACACCCATCAGATTATTTATTATAGCTGTTTGAAGTGTCTGTATTATAGCTGGAAAATGTTTTTGCTGTTTTTTTTTGTTCTGGGCCTTTAAGGCTAGTCCTCCCCGCCCACCGTTCCCACGTGCCTGTCAGCAATCGCCGCCCTCGGCTGCCTCAGGAAGCAGATCTCACGTAACATGTGAGAAATACTAAAATAAGAACTTTAACAATCAGTATTTGATGCATTTTTTGTGGATTTGCAACAATGAGTCACACACAATGTCACGCGGCTGTGCTGATTAAGTGAATCTGAAGTGAATCGCTGGAAATTATTACACAAATGCTCTGTTTTAAAACATTTTAAACTTGTGAAACTCACTCTTGATCACATTTGATGATGATTGATGATCCTAGCGAACTGAACACACCTTTTATTCCCGGCTGCTTTGCGCTCGTCCTCTCTTGTTGATATGATTATACACGTGACTACCAGACTGTTAATGCGCGGAGCTGTCAATCAATATTGGTGGGCGGGGGGACCGCTCTCCTACGTAAAGTTGCGGTCGATCTGAAAACCGCTCCAATTGATCCACCGTTTTTATGTTGTTAAATTTGAAAAAAAAAAAGGACTGGGTGTGTTTATATCAGCCCAATATGACAGTTTATACACTATACTTACACACATTTCTGTCCAAACAGCTTAAGAAAGTAGATTTTTCACCATAGGTGCCCTTTAATGTATTTATTTAATATTGGGAGGACATAGTCTACACATAGTGTGTTTCTATTTAATATAAAGCATTTAAATGTTTATTTGATAAACTGAGTGTTTATATATGTGTTTTTGACGTGTTTCTTTTATTATTTATCCCTTCTTTTTAATCGTCTGTTTTTTGTTACGGTTTCCTTTGTTTATTTGTTTAAATTTGTAAACCATTTGTTTTATTTTTGTATAAGTGAATGTAATTTGTGGCTGGTCATTTAATTATTTGTGTTAAACGATGTTTGAAATGATTATTTAGTTTAATTGTTGGAATATATTTGTGTGGTTGACCCCTCTGGTAATTTTGTTAGGGTGTGCTCATGTTAATAAATAATGTGATATAATATAATATAATATAATATAATATATGTTTTGTAACATAAATTTCAAAATATTTTAATAGTTATTTTAATATCTGAGCCCCAAACTCAATTTCTCGCTTATGTATATATGTTGAATTTCTTTGTATGACCAAGTATCTATCTATCTATCTATCTATCTATCTATCTATCTATCTATCTATCTATCTATCTATCTATCTATCTATCTATCTATCTATCTATCTATCTATCTATCTATCTATCTATCTATCTATCTATCTATCTATCTATCTATCTATCTATCTATCTATCTATCTATCTATATCAGCATTTCTATTATTGTTTTTAATATATCCCCTCTCACCACGGCTGACAGTATGTGCAGTGTGCTTATAACACCTGCATGGACGTCTTTATAGTTTCAACACCCCATCAGAACTATAAAGCAGCACTTTAGTAACAGTCTGGACCTGCCACTGCCAGCCTCAAAGGAAAAAAAAAAGTTCATGGCTCAGTGCAAAAACACAACCAAGATAAAATCATTACCCAGTGCTGAAAACATCTGTCTGACATTGGAGAACATGAGCTTGTGCTTTAACAGCTTCAGACTGACCGAGGCGTCACATTTCTGAAAGCAGTAGGAGGCTCCATCTTAGAAAGAGGGACATCTTCTATAGGTGTAGTATAGCTGAGAGTGGATGAAGGGCAGCATGACTTATCTAATAACCCCGCACAGCTCCAGCAGCTCTACCTTGAGTTATTACCTGTCAGGATCCAGGACCCCTGGGTTAGCATGATCATCTCTGAAGATTGCATGTCGGATTCCGGAGACGAAACACACAAGCCTGTGTACAACCTGAGACATTATACTGTGTCAAAAGCAGTTTTCTTTGAGTAATAGTCAGTTTTTAATTGTCAACTGAAATTGGTTATTGAAAGGCTTTTGGTTTTCTTCTTGGTTTTGTTGAGGACTTAGTAGACGGAGCTGTAGTTGCATAGAAAATAAAAATAGTTGACCAAGATGACCTTCTCAAATGTTGAACATTACTGTCCTGGAGGTGTGTATATATATATATATATGTGTGTGTGTGTGTGTGTGTGTGTGTGTGTGTGTGTGTGTGTGTGTGTGTGTGTGTGTGTGTGTGTGTATATGTGTGTGTATGTATGTATGTATATATATGTGTGTATGTATGTATGTATATATATGTGTGTATGTATGTATGTATGTATGTGTGTGTGTGTGTGTGTGTGTGTGTGTGTGTGTGTGTGTGTGTGTGTGTGTGTGTATGTATTCAACGAAAACTGCTTTTGACACAGTACATATAGGTCCTATGAGAGTGTCCAGCACAGTTTAGTTCTTGCCCTAATTAAAGACCTATCAATAAGTAAATCAAGGTTAAACTTCAAGGCAACACTTGTGAGTTTGGGGTGGTTTAAGTTAAAATCAACATACAGTAATTTACTGTCTAATTTCTTTTCTCTGACAGACCTTTTTCTTTTACTTTTCCCATTTTAAATATATCTTGCACTTGTAACTTTATCATACCTGTCCACCCTTCCGTTTTTCCTGGCATTCTCCTGTGTTTTACAATTCTATCCCACTATTATCCCGTAAAGGCATTTTCCTGTATTTCTCCCGTATATAGAATCTTTCTATGAAAGGTGGCAATAAACATTAAAGAGCCAATCCTCCTCATACTGCCGAACCACCAGGGGACGCCCATTGCTCTTCAATGTGAATCTGTTCTGTGCTTTCATTTTGAAGCATGAAAACACTTTGAAATAAATATAAAAATGGCAGATTCCCTTTTTTCCGTTACAGGCACCGTTGTCACTCCTATGCAGTCCTCAAAACAGTCAGTTCATGTAGCAGTGTGTGACTGTCACACGCACTCCATAGATAAATAGATAAATAGATGATAAATAGACGCTGTTTCTCAAACGCATTCTGTACATGCAATTTGAAGTGGAGTGAAAGCAGATATTCTGTGTTTTGGGTGCGTTTGAAGAGACATATACATGTAATAATAATAATAATTTAATAGTATGTCGATCTTGGTGGGTTTTCTATTAAACACAACACATTTTGTCTTAAATGAGCTTAAAAAGTTAGTAAAGCAACTGAATACTTTCATTATAAATCTGTGCATTTTTAAAGTGACAATTCTGTTATTTAATGTAATCAGACGAAAAATGTAAATGAGATTCATTCGCTGCTCTTTAATCAGAATGTTTAAATTATACAGTGAGGAAAAGGTTAATGAGATTTGATAACTTGATTCAATATCTTTAAAATAGCAAATAATTTTAAGAGGCTAAACTTTAATAGGATAACTCTGTTATTTTCACATCCCAATGTTGACAGGTAAGAACTTTATATCTTGCAATGCTGAGAAAATTGTGAGGAAAAAAAAGATTTAGAATTGTGAGACAAAATTATTTGCAATTGTCTTTGTTTTGGCAGAAACAGGCTTCCATAAAATTTTGTTCATCCATGTACACACTGTAACACTTTTGTTTATCAACTGGATGTAAATACAGGGGTGATTTTCCCAATTGTAACGAATGACACAGTGATGTCAATCACTTGTGGAAAGAGTACAGAAAAATCATACTCAAGTAAAAGAACCATTACTTACCCAAAGAAATGTAGTGCAAGTAGAGTAAAAGTATCTGTTGTAAATGTTACTTAAAGTATACGTAAAAAGTGTCTTAAAAATACTCAAGAGTAGTGAGAAGTGACTATTACACTGTGAAAGTTTGATGCATTTACATTCTGTAGTGCATGTAGTTAAAGTTATAAACGGTAATTTTACGCTTTTCACCACTGGTAACAATAGCAATGTTCTGGCATCTTTTTTATTGCAGTTCTGTATGATATTTAAATCTAAAGTGATTTAAGGACTTGTTTTGCTGTTTTTTTTTCTATAGCAATATCTGGCAACATTAATGCATTTGCTATTTGTTGCATGCTGCATAAAGAAGAGGGAAACAACTTTGATATGCGTTTAAATATGAAATCAAAGACATTTTTTTCAAAATATCTTCTTTTGTGTTCATCAGAAGAAACAGTGTTGCCTGTTTTGGAACAAGAAGAGGATGGGTAAATCTGAAAAGCTGAACCATGAAGAAAATGGCTGGAAATCAAAACATTTCAGTTTCTCTCTGTATTATAAACTTCTGCTGGGTGTTTTACTATAGTAAATGTGCATTGTGACTCAGGTGAATCCTTTTTTGAGCACAAAAAATGTGTCAGATAAAAGTATACGATGCCAGCTTGATCATGAGCTCCTCTGAATCATTTGACTGTACAACACATACTGTATACAGTAGGATCTGTCTTTTTCATTTTTACATGTCTCACAAAGCCAATTCTACCTGTGAAAATGAGAGAACCAGAGAATAAAAGAGTAATTGATAGTCTTTGTAGCGAAACCCTTCAGATAGGGACTTTTTTTCAACCCAGGGATTGGCAGGGTTGCGACTGACAAACTGCAGGAGACACAAAGCAGTGCATTGAGCAGAAATAATTGCAGACAGTGAAGCCTTTTAGAAAAAAGTGTCATGGCATGATTTGTTGCAGGCTCCTACTGTCTGCCTGCGTCTGTATCTTGACTGACAGGCTGGAGACTGAGGGAAGACTTTTTACTTTCATGGCCTTGTGTTCCCATGTCGAAATGAAGAAAAGTGCTGTGCGGTTTTGTGTTGAAAATGAGTCTGATGTGAGTGAATGATTTTCATCTCTTCCATTCTTCATCTCTCCTTTAATAGCAGCCTAGCTGAGGCGCTGTTCCAAATCAGTGGCTCCTAAATTTGTGAGCATTGCTCAAAACATTAACGGTGGAGCTAAATGTTGGAATATTTGTTTACGATTCACTTCTCGCATAATTTAGTATTAGTCACAATGGTCCATTTCCTCTCTTGTGATCGAATGAGGAATTGTTGCGTCTTCTGCATTTTAATTGATTCAGGAGTGACTTCATTGTGCATTCTCTGCTTTTGATGTGTATATACTCAATTTGTTTCCATACTCACAGGATTTATATATTTACTTAATGTATGTGTGCATTCATTTACTGTATGTAGATGTGTAGGATAAACATGTAAACATGTACAATGTTTATTAGTTAAACATCTATTAGTTAAAACATGCAGCATTTAAAACATTTAGCATTTAATTTGTTTATATTAAATCAAATAAAATCAAAGTTTATTTCTAGAGCACACTTAATTGCAACCTTTGGTTGACCAAGGTGCTGTACAATAGCAGTAGCAGGTAAAAAAACAGCAATACACTACAATAATAACAACAATATAAAACAATAGTAACAACAGTAACAGTTTACAAGAAAGAAGCAATTTAGTATAGCCTGGAACCGCCATTAGGGAATATTAAATCGAAAAAAGATGAGTCTTTGAAATTGATTTAAAAATAGATAGAGTGGGTGCTACTTTGAGTTTTAATGGTAACTTATTCCGTAGTTTCTGACCCACAACTGCAAAGGCTCTATCGCCCCTGCATTTGAGACCAGATCGAGGTATTTGCAATAAATAACAGTCGGAATTTTATCTAAGCGATAGGGTTTGGGCCTTAGTAGGGATCAGATCAGAAAGATACGGTGTCGCTAGGTTATGCAAGGTTTTATAAACAAAGAGTAAAATTTTATAGTCTATTTGGAAATGAACCGGCAACCAATGTAGTGATTGCAACATTAGTGTGATTTGGTCTTATTTGTGTCACATTTTGCACCATATCAAGTCTAGAAATAGAATATGAAGGTAGACCAATATATAAGGAATGGCAATAATCTAATAGCGTGGAAATAAAAGCACGAATAGTCGTTTCAAAGCCTTTCCTGCTTAGGAAGGGTTTCACTTTGGCTAGTCATCGTAGATTATAAAAACTTGAACTTACTATTTTACTTATTTGTTAGTCAAGTTTTAGACTACGGTTACTGTTACTACTTAAATGTATAATTAAAGGTATAGTTCACCTGAAATGGAAATTTATTCACTATGTACCCTCCCTCAAATGGTTACAAACCTTAATGAGATTCTTTTTTATATTGAACACACACAATAAAGATATTTTAGCTGAACACCTGTATTCATTGACTACCATAGAAAAAATAAATACTGTGGAAGTCAATGGTTACAGGTTTCCAGCTTCCTTTACAATATATACATTATTGTGTCTTTAAAAGAATACAGAAATGAGTAAAGGGTGAGGAAATGGGGACAGAATTAATTTTTTTTGTGTGAACACTCTTATTTAAGAGCCCCCTATTATGGGTTTTTGAAAATGACGTTTCTTGCATTGTGTAGCACAACACTAAGTGAATGAAACCATCCATCTGAAGGTTAAATATAAAAGTGCACTGTGTTTAAAACTATTGATTTTTTTTTTTAACGAAACACTAGACTCAAGAGTCGAATAAATGAATTGTGTTGGATTCGGATCTTTTGCCTGAACACGTCGATACAGTACATCACCAAATACGTACAACCGGATCCGATAAAGCATGAACGTGCTGACAGATGGAGATTAACCTACTCTGCAACGTGGAATTTTTCGGCTGTTTGCTATTAAAGGAAGGAGCAGCAGAGACTATTACGTATGGGACTTTGTCAGACATTGACAGGGACATTTGTCAGACATTGACAGTTTCTTCTTCCTCCAGATCATAACCTGTAAGTGTAACTAAAATTGTTTCCTCGTTTTCTGTAAAATATGTATTTAATTGTGTGTTGTAACCTGTAATCGCTCCATATGGCTTGTAATCACATTATAGATCAGTGCTTGTACTGTATCTCTCAGGTTAAATCTGTATGAAGCTGGTTACATATTGCGTCCAAAACCATGTTGAAAACGCGGCGCGTGCTTCTTCCTTTACCGATTTAAATGCATTTCTTAAACTCATAATTTCTTAACTCATCTGCCGTTTGTCTTTGCTATGACCACCATCAGCTTTTAATTTTCCACTTTTGCCACTGTGTGGATTAATACTGAATGTGTGTTGTTATTACTTGGGGTTATGGTTAAGAATAGAGGATTATGCTGCTGTTTTACTGCATAGCTTTATTGCATTCTTGCATTGGGCTCTCAAATACTCTGTGCTACTTCATAGCAGTGTTGGGCGTTTCTTTCTGTCTTGCGCTGAACCCAGTTGACCAATCACAACAGATTGTTGGTCATTGGACCAATCACAGCTGATTAATCTCACACAAAGGAGGGGTTTGGGAACAAATTAATTGCTGAACAAATCATATGGGAGTCGTTTGGATAATTAGGTAAAAATAAATGCATATTATAAGACAATGAAAGTGTTTTTGACCTTGCATGCATATCGGCCTGTTGTTGGAGACCCCCCCCCCCCCCCCCAAAGCAAAATATGACCTTTTATATTACAAAATAGGGGCTCTTTACATAACCCCTTGTTATTGTTGACACCGGTGACAGTTACTGTTACAACTGCAGCCTGCAATTTATTACTTGTGCTTGCAATTGTGCACACATAACACACTAGAGACTGAATGTTTATGTGAAAGTCAATTAGCATGTTAATAGCATATTTAACATTAATTATGTCCCAAATGATACACTGTGCTCCATGTACTCGTGCACTGTGCAGTCAACTGTCTAGTGCATAAACTTCACAAGGTTATTATGTCATTAATCATCAGAGTCTGAAAGCCCCGCCCCCTTCATTGTGTAATTAAAGCTGCAACAGATGAGTACATGAAGTGTCCATCATTACATGCTTATGGCATTATCATACACCCACTGCATTCGCCAGGCATGACACAAGTGTTTTTTGTAAGCACCATGTTTTTTTATTAGCACTTGCATCCATTTACCCACCTATGAGCATACTAGTCTGATGATAAGGTGCGTTCTTAGCTATTTTTAGGCAATGGATACAAGCTGCACCGCTGACCAACTGAAATCTGGTTTAAAGTCAATGACGCATTTAGTTGTTGTTGTTGTTTAAAGACCACAATAGTAACTTGCACATACAGTATAGATAGGTTGACAATGGGAGGATGAGCATACAGTATTCCGTATAGTACTGCTTATTACACTCACAGGGATGTGGAGCAGCACACAAACATGCTAAATATTAAAGATGAAAGCAAAGAGACGAGTGTTCTGTTCTTACATTTGGAGGTTCTGTTGCGTAAATAATGAAATGACCATGGCAGAATGGGAGAATAGACTCTATTTGGGAATGGGAATGAGAGAATCAATTTTATCATTTTAGACCATGCGCTGAGCACGACAACCATTGTTAAATTAGCGAAAAAGTGGATTCAGACATAGGCAGCTGCGCTGTGTGCTTTAAACCATGTGCTTAGATTGGTCAAATATGGCATTGTTAACACATTGTCAGCATGAATTAGCATGTTTGCTTGGATGTTTCTGGAATGAGCATGATGAGAATCTGGCAGCACAGGTTGACATATTTTTAGTGTGAATTTGTATGTTGCTAGCATTTTTTTCAGCATGCATTAGTACTTTGCTAGCATGTTTCTAGAATGAATAAGCGATGGCAAGCATGTTACCATAATAAGTTCATGTTTCTTGCATGGATTAGCATATTGTGAACAAATTGCTATTTCACAAATTAGCATAGTTGGATGACTTTTGCTTGGTTTACATTTTAGAATAAATTATCATGTTGCTAGCATGTGTATGGCATAAATTGGTCAACATTTTTTCATCAGCATAAAAAGTAACTGGTACATAAACATTCCTAAATAGATCCCCTTTAAGTTATTTCCTTGTAAGCTGCTGATTTTGGGTTTTAGTATACATTTGATGCTTCCGTTTATGGAAATGTCAGATAAATGTTACATGTATGTATCACTGCAACTAGAGGAACCAAATAGAATTAGCTACAGTTTGTTTTTGAGCATCACAAATGATCTTAAAGGGCCATGAAACCCCCGTCTCAGCACACCTCTAGTTTGAAAAATGTCAGGAAAGTGGGTGAGTCCAGCTTTGTTTAGGAGTAGTGTCCAACGGCGAAAGAAGGAAGGGTTTGCATGAAAAGGGGAGTTTAATTACGTGCATAAAAAGCTAATTTGCACACCGGCAACCCAAACACAGATGCAGAGGAGATTGACAGTGATTTGGAGAGTAGCGTTTACAGTGCATCTGAGAGCTGTGTGGAAGTCGAAGATTTCTCTCCATCAGATTCCCCTCAGTCACATTATCTAGTTAATGATTTTTAATCTTTAACACAAACATGGCCGTGAATTCAGAAGAAAGTGAAGATGCTCCTGACGAGGTGAATATTGAGGTCTCGCAATGGTAGTTATTCCCAATTGTATTTGTTGAATTAAACCAGTAACTAAAAAATACACCATTGTGCCTGCTACAAATACTGCACTGCACTGAAAAAGTGGAATATTGGAATCCTAATTGTCTCTGTTGTAAACTTAGCATGCTACATCTGTTGGGAAAACATATGTCTGGCACCCCACCTCACACCACACTTCGAATTCAGAGGACGAATGTAACTGTTGTACAACCGTTTAAAAAGACACAGAACAAAGCAGTTTCAGTCCATATTATTGTAGTAATATTGCTGTAAACTACTTAGTAACTTCGGTCATTTCAATAAGTAATGTCTTCAGAAACTGAACGATGATACAATATAATTTTGCTATCTGAATATTGTAGTGACATTACTGTGTTTCCTCTAGGATTTTTTCCAGCTGTGGCGGCAGGCCTTTTACAGATCTACCAAGTGCTTGTGGCATTATTTCAATGACAAAGCGTAGTATTCTTGCACGGCCTCAAATATACGCTGAAAAAAACAAAATGCATGAAAGAAATCCGTCCATGGCAAGCCTTCAAATGTAGCCTTCTCTTTTGTTTACAGGTACTTTAGGTCAGGAGCTCCACCTGTAATCAACCCCCTCCAGACACGTTTTCCAAAGGACACCATCGTTCCAGGCTCCTTCGCTGTCACTTTGACATGGACGCTGCCCAACCGCACCACAGGGGTGTTCAATGTCACCAGCCCCCTCCCGGGAGACTGGTTCCTGGCCGCTCACTTACCAAAGGACGAGGGCAAGATCTCAGTCAAGGTGAGTTCAAAACACAGATGATAAAGCAGTCAGCGATCACAAGGCCAAAAAAATTAGGGAATCAATTCTGCTTTTAACAAGAGCTAAGCCTGCTGATGATGAAAAGTGCCTTATGTTCACGCTCCTCTCGGCATTTATGCATTTATAATTGAAGCTGCTCACTTCCGCACAGTCAGAGGGTGGCCTTCATGGGTAGTAATTTAAAAGTGAGTGCTGTGATTTCTGAACTTGTCACGGACTTCTTTTTCAAACGAGATTATATATGCGTTTCCTGTCAGGCCGCTCATTATTTCGCTTGGCTTGTAATGACAATGGCTTTTTTTTTCTATAATATCCCTAATGTTCATTTATATAGATTATATTATGTTAGAAGCGCACAGCTTTTTCTAAAAGGATTATTTTTTTCTTATTGTTCACTAAACCACACACTTGGCCATGTTTGAGGCACATCTCTGTGGTATAGAAGTACAGAATGTCTCTAAAAAAACACATACATGCACACGCGCACACACACACACACACACACACACACACACACGCACACACACACACACACACACACACAAACACTTATAATAAAAAAAGGGCAATTGCACAATAAAGTGCACAATAGGAATATAAACTTTATACACAATACATTCATTCATTCATTTTCCTTCGGCTTAGTCCCTTTATTTATCTGGGGTCACCATAGCAGAATGAACTGACAGAATGAATGATGCCCTTCCAGCTGCAACTCAGCACTGGGAAACACCCATACAATCTCACATTCACACACATGCGCTACGACCAATTTAGTTTATTCAATTCAGCGCATGTCTTTGGTCTGTGGGGGAAAGTGAGTGTGAGTGGGTGTTTCTCAGAGATGGGTTGCAGCTGGAAACGCATCCGTTACTTAAAACATGTGCGGGATAAGTTGCCAGTTCATTCCGCTGTGGCGACCCCGGATTAATAAAGGGACTAAGCCGAAAAGAAAATGAATGAATGAATGAATACTAATGATGACACACCAATTCACTAACAATACACTTATCATACTAGAAACATACTAACAACCGTACTAATAATACTAGCAACATGCTAATTCATAATAAATTCATGCTAACAACATGCTAATTCATTCTAAATTCATGCTAATTTATACTAGAAACATGCTAGCAACATGCTCATTCATATTAGAACCTTGCTCATAGCATGCTGATTTATGATAAACATGCTAGCAACATGCAAATTCATACTAGAACCATTCTAATTTGTTAGCAACTGCCTAGCAACTACTCAGAACACCTTAGCAACCACCTACCAACACCTTAGCAACCGCCTAGCAACCACCTAGCCATGCCTTAGCAGCCACCTAGCAGCATCTTAGCAACCACCAAGCAACGCATAAGCAAATGCCTAGCAACCACTCAGAACACCCTAGCAACGACCTAGCAACACCTTAGCAACCGCCTAGCCATGCCTTAGCAACCACCCAGACTACTCTAGCAACCGCCTAGCAACACTTAAGCAACCACCTAGCAACATCTTAGCAACCACAAACACCCTAGCAACTCCTTATCAACTACTCAAAACACCCTAGCAACTGCTTAGCAACAACTTGCAACCACCTAGGAACACCTTAGGAACCACCTAACAACGCCTTAACAACCACTCAAAACAACCTAGCAACTGCCTAGCAACACTTAAGCAACCACTCAGAACACCGTAGCAAGCATTCAGCACACCCTAGCAACCACTTATCAACACCTTAGCAACCACTCAGAACACCCTAGCAAGAAACATGCCAGTCCATACTAGAAACATGTTTATATATGTAGTATAACTGTTTGAAACGTCTTAAAAACTACTTCAGTTCTTTAAACATTGAAACTACTTCAAACATTTTCAGACTGGACTTTCTGAAGCCACCATAAAGTTTGTCTACAAACTTTACTTTTCTAGTTCACATTTGAGATTTTTTTTGGAGAACTTGGAAAAGATCCACTACACATTTAGATAGAAACCCAGCTAGTGTTCACATCTTTTAGAGAAACTGAACGATTCAAAGTGCAGGTTTGAGCTGTGCATACTTTGAATACATTGCTTGAATGTTTGGGATTAGGCATGAGATGATAATCGGTTTACAGTGGTTTGAAAAAATCAAGGTTTTAAAAACATTAACATTTTCTGTTTTACCGTTCTGACGGTATATGTAAGTATTTATTTTTTTTTTCTTTTTTTTTTTTTTCTTTTTTTTTTTCACAACTATTTTATTTAGTTTTTTAGGACAACAGTATCTCTAGCAGAAAAGGATCCTTCACATCAAAAGTAACACGATTCAGCAAACATCTGTAAAACAAATTCCTTATCCACCAACAGCCAGACATGCTGGGCCAGAACAGTGCAGTGGCTTACTTTAAATATATCCAAATGTGCCTTTTCAAATTGTAAAGAAATCTGTGTTTTTGAAACTAATGAAGACCACAGAAGTCAATCATTTACAGTATTTTAATTATTTAGCCTGACATGTTCACTGCTCCAAAATATTCCAAATGTTTCTTAAAATAAAATATATTGTGTTTAATGGTGGACAAATCATTGTTTTTTACCCAGAAATTTTAAAAAGAAAATATTTTAGAGCAGTAATCTAAAGTACTGTGTAACTGTGCTATTTTTATTCAAGGTTATCATACTGTCAGAGTTTTATACTGGCCCATGCCTAATTGGGATACATGTAACCTGTAATCAGACTTTATTTACAGTCAATGTTTACAGTACATTTACTGTACAATATTTACAGTACAAGTTAAATATAAAGTAATAATTATGAAAATGTGTCTTTTTTTTGTTCTACTGAAAAACCATCACTCAGTCTTGTAGACTATAGACAAATCTGTGTTCTTCTTATAAGAATAGATTTAAATTCAAAAAAGCAATTTGTATTAAAACACAAGGGGTCAATCGTTCATCATGTGATATGCGTAAATAATAGCATGTCAGCAGCGGCTAAATTATGGCCTAATAATGCTCCCTGCCAGTAAACACAAATGTACAGCAGGCTGTTGTATTTATATTAGGGGTATTATCGCCCAGAGGGAACATTTAAATAGGGGGGAATCAGCCAGTGGAAAGTGTTTAAAGGGCTCCTGCTGCTGGAAGCTCACACAGAAATCACAGGACAGTGTGCTGGCTCACAGCGGAGACACAGTTTGCTTAATGTTTACACATACTCAGTTTAAAATCACTAAAAGACAGCACATTCAATGAAAAGGAGAGTCCTATAAATATATGCTTTAGAACTATATAATGTAATGTGGGACATTTATTTATTTATTTACATGCTTCTCTTAACAATACACATTGCTCTGTTAAATGTAGTGGGTGCTATATTTTTATATATTTCTGTATTTTAAAAGTAATATGAAGCATAACAAAGCCTTAAAAATGCAATAATAAATAACTGTGGTGTATTTTACAGAAATAAATAAGTACACCAGACTACATCCAAGACTCACAATCGAAATTAGAATTATTTTTGTGTGTTTGTATCATTTTCTAAATGCATGCTGTCCAAATAATTTTGGCCCAAGTATAATACTTACAATCTCCTATTTCTGGAAAAATTGGATATGTCAAAACCGATATTGCGTCTGCTTTACAGAATCATAGCTGGATGCATTCCACCAGTTTGTATTTGCATGTGGATATAAAGAAGTTGTTTTCTCTGTTTCAGTGAGACTCGCATCTGGTTTAATTGTGCTGCCATGCATAATTTAGCCAATATCTGACAGTACTGTAAAATGGAAAAAGTGCTATTACACTCTGGAAAATAGGCCTGAAATATGATTATGTGCTGCTTTTAATTGTATTAGAAAACAACAATAGCCAAAGAGTGTTTTTGGCCTCCAGCACATACATCTTCGAACTGTGCAAGTAAAACTTATAAATGAGATTTTGTTATTAAAGGAATAGTTCACCCATAAATGAAAATCCTCATTATTGAATCTCCATAATGCTGTTCGAAATGTCCTTTTTTTACCTTGAGAAATGTTAAATCAGTACATAGTTACGTTATTAAATAGGGTTAGTTCACCACAAAAAGAAAATCACTCGTGTCTTTTTAAAACCTTAAGAAATGTATTTTTCTTTGGAACACAAATGAAAATGATTCTAATAGAATCTGAGAGATTTCTTTACCTGAATTAAAAAAAAAACAGCAATTTCACCTAAAACTCTTTAAAAAGCACCAATTTTACCCATTTTACAAGATGTAAGATAAGTCTTTTGTGTCTCCAGAATGTGTCTGTAAAGTTTCAGCTCAAAATACCCATCAGATTATGTATTATAGACTCCAGAATCTGACCATTTTGATATCTAGTACAGTGCAGCTGTTTTTGTAGCCTGTGGCTTTAAATGCAAATGAGTTTCCACATGCATATCTGCTTTTCCTGCGTTACATCAGATAAACAGCAGTCAGTGATAAAGACACGGACGAAGCTGAAATACAGCTTATTAGTCAAAAACACCAAGAATGTTTATTTCATGTATTTGTGGTTTAGTATATTCAAGCCTTTCTGAAATGAGTCACACACAAATTCCGTTTGCAGTACACCCCCCCCCCCCCCCCCCAAGAAACAGGCCAATCCATACTAGAAACATGTTTATATATGTAGTATAACTGTTTGAAACGTCTTAAAATCTACTTCAGTTCTTTAAACATTTAAACTCCTTCAAACATTTTCAGTCGGGGCTTTCTCAAGCCAGCATAAAGTTTGTCTACAAACTTTACTTTTCTAGTTCACATTTGAGATTTTTTCGTGGAACTTGGAAAAGATCCACTACACATTTAGATAGAAACCCAGCTAGTGTTCACATCTTTTAGAGAAACTGAACGATTCAAAGCTTATTAGTCAAAAACACCAAGAATGTTTATTTTATGTATTTGTGGTTTAGTATATTCAAGCCGTTCTGAAATGAGTCACACACAAATTCCGTTTGCAGTACCCCCCCCCCCCCCACATACAGATACAGTTGAAGTCATAATTATTAGCCCCCTTAGTTATTTTTTTCCCCCAATTTCTGTTTAACAGAGAGCAGATTTTTTTTTCAACACATTTTTAATAACTGATTTATTTTATCTTTGCCATGATGACAGTAAATAAAATTCTAATAATATTTCAAGACACTTCTATACAGCTTAAAGTGACATTTAAAGGCTTAACAAAGTTAATTAGGTTAACTAGGCAGGTAAGGGTAATTAGGCAAGTTATAAATTTCCTTGCTCTGTCAAATCTCATTTGGAAAATATTTAAAAAAGAAAAAAAAATTCAAAGGGGGGCTAATAATTCTGATTTCAACTGTATATGCACGTTAACTGACACCATGCAGCTTTGGTGATTATAGTGGTTAAGAATTACAGCGATTTTTACTGTCTTTTTAACATGCTCTGTTTTAAAAACGTTTTAAACTATAAAAATGTAAATAAAAATCACAGAAAGTTGTAACATATGTTTTAATCCCAGTTCATTTGCAAAACAATGTTCTGTGGACATGTGCATACATGCTATTAAAAAAGATGGCGCCTGTCAAGCAGTTCTATGGGTGGGAAAACCGCACTCCTATATTACGTTGCGGTGGATTTTGATTTGGACCCTATCTTAACAACAGCAAATATTAAAAAAGAGACTTATGTTATATCACTCCAATATGACAGTGGACACACTATACACAGTTCTGTCCAAACAGCTTACAAAAGTTGATTTTCATCATAGGTGCCCTTTAATACATTACTAACCCCACTTGATTACTCTCATAAAATATTATTCACTCAGTTATGTCATTTAAAATGCAACGGTGACATTGTTTGAAATGTCTTGTTAGTATAATTTGATATAAAGAAATACATTATATCAAATCTTTTTATAGAACAACCTGACATTACCAAGATAACATAACTTGTCATAAATCTGTCATAAACATGGTTGTCTTGAGGCCATTATAAATGTGTCATAAATTTTATTATAGCATTTTTAAAAATATATTTTCTTGACCTCAATTACAGTGCTACAAATTGAATTTGTCTTTAAATATATTTGAATGTCATTAAAAATAAACGGCTCCGTTATAAAGCATTTTGAAAAAAAGTACTGACACTTTACTGAGAAGGTTTTATTATTAATTTTGTTCAAACTTTTGTTCAAATTTTGTTAATTTGTTATTTTGGCAGTTTTATGAACCATTCAAGTAGTGTTATTGTATATTCACCCAAAACTCTTCAAAACATTTCTAAAGGCATGAAAAAATGAACACATGTGAAAGTGGTTTAATCTTTAAATGTTCTAAAGAGACATGATAGATTTATGTGATTAATAAATTTAATTTAGGTGTTTATCCGCATTAAAAACGTTAAATTCACAACTAAACATCTTTTAAGGTGCTTATCTTTCTTCAGATTCAGTTTGAATGCTTGGTCCACAGATTAGGCCTGATGTGCAAAGCCGGTTTTGGATTTTACCCAGGTTCACGTGTGTTTAGTTTAAGCAATCTGCATAGTTCAGTATATCCACTTTCTTGGTTTTCTATTTTGCTCCAAATTAAAGACATTTATAGAAAACAATTTCTGAGTCAAACCTGCACAACATTTCCTGAATTTTCTATACTGATTCATAAATCATTTAATACATTCATATTATTATGAAGGGGTAGTTGATTTCAAATAAGCTTTAATATACAAAGTTCCTTCTCATCAGAAGTGTTAATTTCTGCCTTGTAAATGCCTATAAATCAGGGGTGTCCAAACTCGGTCCTAGAGGGCCAACCCCAATTAAACACACCTGAACTAGCTAATCAAGCTCTTTCTAGGTATACTAGAAACTTCCAGGAAGGTGTGTTGAAGGAAGTTGGAGCTAAATTATGCAGGGCATTGAACCTCCAAGACCGAGTATGGAAGCCCCTGCTATAAATTCATAATATTTTTGTAACAATGTCTATTCATTCAATCATTCATTTATTCATTCATTCACTCATTTTCCCTTCGGCTTAGTCTCTATTTCAGAGGTCACCACAGCGGAATGACCTCTCACAATGTCTGTATTCATCCATTAAAAGTGAAGAAAACTGATGCTTTCATGTATCATGTGATTGGCTGTTTGCTGCATGTGTAATGCAGAGTTAAACTCGGACAAGAACTAAAGAAAGTCAAGCTTAAGAATTTTGTTCCAAATGAGCACTATATAAACTATGCACTTATGTTACACAGTGCACTTTTGCACTATGCACTCAACAATCTAGTGTATGAACATAAGGTTATGTCTGAAATGCTCTCTCCACCACATAATTAAAACTGCGACAGTCGAGTGCATGAAATGTCCAACATTCCACACTTCATTTATCTGGTTTAATAAGTACGAGTGTTTAAAGTGCACTTTTTCTTTTTGAAATGATTGGTAAGAACATACGACTTGCACTGTGCATAACATAGAAAACGCAACAGCGCCCAGACTGGGATGCACCTAATAACAAAATAAGAGTACTTAATGAACAAATTACTGGAGAGAGACTTAAATTTTTTCCATTATGCCAGGGGTCACCAAACTTGTTCCTGGAGGGCCGGTGCCCTACAGATTTTAGCTCCAACTCTAATCAAACACACCTGAACAAGTTAGTCAAGGTCTTACTAGGTATACTTGAAACATCCAGGCAGGTGTGTTATAGCAAGTTGGAGCTAAACTCTGCAGGGACACTGGCCCTCCAGGACCGAGATTGGTGACCCCTGCATTATGCTCACACCATAATATAGTGGGACATCAAAGAATGATATTTATTATCTTTAAAACATTTAACTTTTGTATTATATTAAAACACGTGCTATGATTTTCAAGTTGAGTCAGACTGTCAGACCCTCATTGGATTCAGTATAAATCACATTACTAGTCACACAAAATTCGGAAGAGCAGTAACATTTTATTTATAATAAATTTTTATGTTAAAATTAATATTTCACACACGCACGTTATTATTATTATTTTTTAATTAACAACAACAACCCTGTCCCTTGACCAAAAATAGTGTTTTTTAAATATTTATTTATTTATTTATTTATTTATTTATTCATTTTCTTTTCGGCTTAGTGCCTTTATTAATCTGTGGTCACAACAGCGGAATGAACCATATTCTTATCCAGCATGTGTTTGACGCAGCGGATGCCCTTCCAGCCGCAACCCATATCTGGGAAACATCCATACACACTCACACTCATACACTACGGACAAATTAGCCTACCCAATTCACCTGTACCGCATGTCTTTGGACTGTGGGGGAAACCGGATCACCCGACGGAAACCCACGCGAAAAATTTGGAAAAAGCAGACGGTAAAAAATTGAAAAAAAAAAATAGAAAATAAAAAATCAATTAGAAAGCACATGAACTTGAACTCCTGTTTTATGTTGAAGGATGAAAGAAAGTCATATATAATCTAATTAAATTTGTCACAATGTGAGACTGAACTAATCATTTTAAAGTGACCTCCCTGCTTCAAGAAGATTTGAAACAACATCAAATGGCGTCGATATGAATCTTACATTGCACTAAACACCTCAAATGTTAATTGGAATCCTCAAGTTCACAATAGCATTGCTTCAATCTCTTTCCTCGATCTTAAAAAAAACTGCGCTTTGTCCTTCATTTCTCTGACTTATCTGAGAGCCAGCAAACCTGAATGCTCTTCAGCCTTTCTCTTTAATTAACTGCAGCCGCTTTGCTGGTGGTGGAGGCCATTCTCCTGGATTAAGAGCAATAATTCTGCTCGCTCTCTCTGCTTTTGAGGGCAGCGTTTTCCTCTGAGCCCTTGAGGTCACACCGCCAGCCAATTAGACAGAGACAAAGCTTGGATCACCGAAGGCTTCCTCTTTTCTGCTGGCTTGGGGAACAACAGCACCTGTGGAGCAGAAAAGCTCACGACCGAACCTACTGAGGTGGGGTAATTGGAGGAAGTGTGCAAAGCGAGACCATGCTTTCCCTGAGGAATACATTATTTATTTATTATTGCATGTAGTGTAATAGGGGTTATGTTGTGTAGGACTTCTGTGCAGCTGAAGGCATTGCAGAGCTCAGTGTGGCAGACACAGTTTGTGACACCATCGCAAATTTACTTTCACAAGCAGATGCTTTCTGTATGTGCGGTATGCACTATCCTCCCACTGACCGAGGTTTTAACATGTTATTTATGTAATTAACATGAGGTTTTATAAATATGAGCAATAAATGATAGTTAAAGGCAGTGCTTAATTTGTAAATGAATAATTCCCGGAACAAAACCAGGAAATAAAAGTTACAGTGACCGACGTCCACCACAGTTTTCACAGAACATGATGCCATTAAATGGTGATAGGGAAAAAAAAGAGCATCACATTTCCGAACGGTCTTTAATTATTTTCTGCCATATAACGTTATAGGTCAGTCATGAATGAAAGGACCCACTCAGTCTAATCTCTAAGAAGAGCCCACTGTTACCTCTTCTGTCATGTTTTCTGTCTGACTTGAGATGTCTTTGCTTCTGTCTCTCACTACCCTGATCCAGGGATGAAGTTTCATCTTCTCAAGATCTCTTTTGATCCGACTCATTATCAGATTTACTCGTGGTTTTAAAAAAAGAAAAGATGCTTGACTGCCTCTTTGCCCTTTTGAAAATACAAGTATTATTTAGGTTGGCCACTATGCCATTATTTATTTTTGCTGCTTATGCGCGTGAAACAATCACCAACCAATGAGAATGATTGTAAACATAAGAAAGCAGATTGGCTGGAAATATTGTTGAGAGCCAATAGTTAGAAGTGACTTTTGTTTTAACTTGTGCTTTTAGTTTTAATGTGTGCTCAAATCAAACACTGGTTAAAGGGATAGTGAAACTGAAAATTCTGTAATAATTTACTCACCTTTTATATTTAAAGATACTCACCGTGAGATATTTTGAAGCAATCTGAAAACCTGTGACTTCCATAGTATTTGTTTTTCCTACTATGGATGTCAGTTGTTACAAGTTTTCAGCTTTTATCAAAATATCTTTATTCGTGTTTTGCAGAAAAAAGACATGGTTTGGAACCATGTGACAGTGAGTAAATAGTGAGTAAATTTTCATGTATTGGGTGAACTATGAGGCATAAGCATTATAATATAATATAATATAATATAATATAATATAATATAATATAATATAATATAATATAATATAATATAATTAACTCTTTTTATTATTATTTTATATTAGTAATCATATAAAATTTAATGAAATGTACTAAAACATTATTACTACTAATAAACTAATAAACAATATCATGATGTGAATTCTAATGTCCTAGAAATTTAGTACCAACTTGCAAATGACAATCATGACTGTGTTATTAAGAAAAACCACTACTACAACTACTATTAATAAACTATAGTTTGTTTTTGTTAGCAACTGTGTATTTTGGCCCCTATTGTTGTTAGTATTGGCATCACAGGGTGCAGTGGGTAGCACGAATGCCTCACAGCAACTAGGTCACTGGTTTGAGCCCCGGCTGGGTCAGTAGGCAATTTTTGTGTGGAGTTTGCATATTCTCCCCGTGTTAACGTGGGTTTCCACCGGTTGCTCCGATTAGCCACAGCCCAAAGACATGCAGTATAGGTGAATTGAATAAACTAAATTGGCCGTAGTGTATGTGTGAATGCAAGAGTGGATGGGTGTTTCACAGTACTGAGTTGTGGCTGGAAAGGCATCCGCTGCGTAAAACATATGCTGGATAAGTTGGCAGTTCATTCCGCTGTGGCGACTCCTGATTAATATAGAGACTAAGCAGAAAAGAAAATGAATGAATGAATGCTGTTAGGATTGTGGAGACTGAATGCAAATTCAGTCTATTGCAAGACTGGAGACTATTGCAAATTACTACTAACTGTGGAATAATTATCATTTCCATATATTTCCATACTATCGTTTGCCTTGTGATTTATTCGATGTATCAAGACACTCGTTATTGTACAATTCTTAAGATTCTGCCTTGAAATGCACATCATGATCAGATATGGCACCGACCCGAGTACAAGCCAGGGTAACTGCCAGTCAAGTAACAGCTTGCAGGACGGCAGCTCTGCGGACACATGGTGCACAGAGGTGAATCTCAGCAGAGCAAAGCTGCATCGGCCCTCAGCAAAGCGCAGGTCTGTTCTCTCCGCTGATGAGCTCCACAGTGTCTGTGAGGCTAATCAGAGAGCAGCCGGACCACGCTCTGCAGGCACACAGTCACACGAGCAGATGGCCAAATGGAGAGAGAGAGAGAGGGAGTCAAGCAGGCAGCACAGGCTCTGCTCGATGAATCTGCCTCAGCGGATGAGCAGCGACCAGAAGCACAGCATCTGACAGTTTGCCTTGCACTAACTAAACTCTCCGAGTAAATCAATAAACTAATTGGAAACTGTCAGCACTTGGAGATATGTTATCGTTCAGTGCATCTTGGTTGTTTTGGGGTAAGGTCTAAACACGAGGGGGGGGGGGGTGGTGAGGAGGTGGGGGGTTGCTGGGCTGTCAGTTTGTTGGCTGTTTATCTCTGTATTGACTTTATTTTTTGGAGATAGCGAATGGGCCAAAATGCATGCTGGATTTTCTGTGTTATTAAGGTGTGCCTGGTCGATGGCATTGTTCATGTTTAATGAAACGCCCGTGGTGATTCCTCTATAATTCCTACTCATTCGCCAGGCTTATTTGTCGAGGAGGAGGAGAAGGTCAGTCATTTTAATAAGATGATGGTTAATGATTAGTACGGTCAGTTGGTTAAGGGCGATGCGTGTGATTTTATTCCGATTTTAAAATCCTCTGCTTGCTGTTTTAATCAGACTGTGAGGCATTTATGGCTTGATCCCGCAAACGTGTAAATAAAGCTGTTTTTCTTACAAAATATTGTTTTGATTAACACACTTGCACTCAGGGGCATCATGCATCTCATTTATTTAGAGAGGGATGCAAAGTTTTCTTTCTTTTTTAACTTAACTATTGATAATGAAGTGTTACTTAACCTTTTTACTGTAAGATTACCACAATACAATTTTGACACCATTTTACTGTTACTCTTTTAGGGCTCTATTTTAACAATATAGGCGCAAAGTCTAAAGTGCATGGCACACAAGCATTAAGGGCATGTCTGAATCCACTTTTGGTATTTTAAGGGCGGAAAAATACGCTCTGCAACGCGGCGCATGGTCTAGCAGGGTTGTGTTTATTTTCTTAATGAGTTATGGGTGTGTTTTGAGAATAAACCAATCAGAGTCTCATCTCCCATTCCCTTTAAGAGTCAGTTGTGTCGCGCCATGGCGCATTTATATGGTGGACTTTGTACCTGTAAAAACTGAACGCTTCACCAGTGTAAGAATGGATTTTAACCACAGCGGTTCGAACTGTAGTTTTGCCGAATGACTAAAATGTTATCAGCATGATGGTAAAAACTGTACATTCCAGTCAAACCATTCCTAGGCAGTCTCACACAAAAAACGTAAATAAGGGCAGTATTTATAGCTAAAAATGTGGGAGAGCGTTAATATTATATGCTTGTATTGTATTGCAATATGGAGCAATTAAATGTTGATGTTAAATCAAAAGTAACTCACAAATACTTGAAAATGAAATGATTTAATGACAATAATTCTCTATGGTTACAACTGATTTAAGTACAAATAACTGTATAAAATGAAAAAAATGATAAAAAACATATGATAATAATTGTACCCAGCTTAAATTAAAATAATGTTAGTAGAAGGAGAGACAAAGAGAGTAAGTAGGCCTCAAAGAGGCAGAGAAGATAGACTCCGGAGGAGGAGAGGAGCAGAGCAGGAGAGCTCAGACCAGAAAAAACAGGCCAGGAAAATAGGCAGAGCAGAGTTTCCCAGATATTTTGTACCTTTTTTGACCATGTGACTAAAGCCTAAATGCTGAGACATTCAAACTGACCAATCAACATGGTACCACATTGTAAAACCCTCAAAGTCCACACACCAGGCCCTCATCTGCCTTTGGAATTTGTGTGAGCCTTCTTTTGTGGAAAATACATATACAGATAAATGCATATGATAATTTTCATTCCTACAATTGCGAGAAAAGTTAAATAGACCATCTGCAGCGCGAGGATAAAGAATGAGCCTCCTCCATTTGACCTCTTTACTTTCTTTTCTCTTTCATGGAAAAGGAAACGGTATTGTACGCACAGACATCCATTAGCCTACATAATTAATTTCATTTGGTAAGCACAAAGCTTTGTTTCAAAACTATTTCTATATTCAGTTTTGATTTCCAGAGTTATATCCTAACACCCGTCCTATGCCCAATATGGTCCAAAACCTGACAGGTGGACAAATCTAAGCTTGTTTTTAATAAAACAAATCTAAATATGCATATAATAAATAAAACTGCTAATAATAATAACATAATACAAATGCAAGTTGTCGTGAATAAACTGAATAAGCCCCCCGAGGTGAAGAAGGCATGGAGGCAATGTTTTTTATATATATGTAGAAAATAATAATTTTTGTATTATTTTAATCCTTTAATTCTTTTTAATTTGTAAAGATATTTGTATATTGCTCTACATCCTGTGTGTATTAAGCAACGTGTAAGCGAGGCGCACAACTAACACGCTCTGCGCTGGACTTTAGACCTGCTTTTAGCTGGTCTATTGAGCAGTCTATTTTATTTATATATATATATATATATATATATATATATATATATATATATATATATATATATATATATATATATATATATATATATATATATATATATATATATATATAATTTTTTTTTTTTTTTTTTTTTTTTTTTTTTTTTACTTTTTTTTGCAAAAAAGAGTCCATGAAGGAAAAAATCTTAAATTAAATTGCAGAATATTACTCAGTTTTATCAATTTAATTTTTTTCATTACAGAATAAAATGTGTTCACTGAATACTACTGTGAAATGTCTCAATTTGCAATGCTTCTGTTGCAAATATGTTTTGAACCCCTCTTTCCATTATACAGTAATGATTTTAGTCATCATGTGCACAGTTACATCAGTTGTAAAACTGTGTATTTTGGAAATTGCATTCAACTTGGTTTGAATGGACATTGCAGCTGTTACCACTGTCTAAAACATTGTATGAGTTTGTGGGCACCCACATGAAAACAATATAGTATAGTAATCTATACTATAAAAAATGTTCTATGGTTTTCGAACCATAATATAGTGTGTTATACTGTATGTATTGTAGTATTTACAACTCTTTGCTAATAAATGCTAGTACTGATAAACCGTAATGAATACTGTAATATACTGTAGTTTTTACTGTAGTAAATTGTGGTGTTTGTAGCATGATATACCTTATATTTTTGTTATAATTTGCAGTTTGTGGGATTTGTTTATTTGTTGAATTACCACAGCAATTATAGTTTTACCA
Organism: Danio aesculapii; assembly: GCF_903798145.1. Classification (NCBI taxonomy): domain Eukaryota; kingdom Metazoa; phylum Chordata; class Actinopteri; order Cypriniformes; family Danionidae; genus Danio; species Danio aesculapii. The sequence continues at coordinate 40,506,205 of NC_079439.1, read as the reverse complement.
CAGCAGATTAATTCAAGTGCCTTACTATAGTATGATTCAAAAACACAAAGTTTTTTTTTTATAAAAAGTGTGAGTATCTGTTTGCCTATCCAAGAGATGTTTGAAACATTTCAGACCAATCTGAACGGTAATTTAATTTATCATTCAGTTTTGTGACAACATTAAAAAAAGAGACTTTACCTTCACAGGAACTATTTAATCATGGTTACAAAAGCTGATTGTGCTGTTACCTCATGCCAAAAAGATGTGCTTAAATACATCACATTAACTACAGATGACTGCAAACTTCTGTGCCCGCATGTTGTGAATTACCCATCTATTTCGGCAGGTAATAACAGATCATATCCACCATTCAAATGTAAAAAATAAATAAAAAAATTAGGACCTCTAATACAAGTAGTTAAAAAAGAAGCTCTTGCTAGCACTTTGAATATCAATGCTGTTGATCACATATTTATTACTTTAGAAAAGATGAAGTAACATGACAGCAGTCTTCAGTCTTTGCTTACTTTTATCACTTTCGCTTTTGTCCTTTGCTTGTTCACTAAACTGACCATCCAGTCAGAGTGATCTCTTTTACCAACAGCTTCAGTGCTGATGCAACATGCTGAATCGGGTGAACTGCTGTGGACATAAGACTGACCAGAGTTGACATTCGGAACACACTGCAGAAACTATGCGGACAGAGAGTCAACTGGCTGAACGCCGTTGGCTGATAGTGGTTGTCCACTTGGTGTGTCACAGCCTTAATAAAAGTCAATGGGCTTCAGTGTTGTGTGGACAAAAAAAAGTTACATTATGGAGAAGGTTTGCTTTTATGTTCCACAGAGGAATGACATTCATACAGATTTGGAACAGCGTGTAGGCAAATGACTGATGAGCTTTCTTTCGGTGTAATTGGATTTTCTGTAAACAGATCTTAGTATTACCTTTCTGATAGTAACATTCCCATTGGTAAATAATATTTACAAAGCTGTCAAGAAAACGTTTTATTAAGTTTTACATCAATGGAATTGAAGTAATTAAAGTATTATCACTTGAAAATGGTGTGAAAATAAATGAATGATATTACTATCATTCAGATTCATCTTTAGCTTTTGTTTATTTTGTGTAGAGTGTCTTGCTTGCATCTTCTCTTGTAATCTCAGATATGCAGTAGCTGTATACTGCATTGCCATGTAAAACAAAATAAAATTATGGTGGGAGCATTGTAGTTCACCAAAAAAGAAAATGTACTCACTATTTACTCACCCTCAGGCAGTTCCACACCTTTATGAGTGTCTTTATTCTCTTGAAGGTAACACTTTACTACACACTATGAATCATATATTAATCATTGGCAAATAGTTAGTTTATTATCTGTTAAGCATTAACTCTACATTAATAGACGTTAGTAAGTAGCTCGTATATACAACGACAAATGCTGTATTCTTGACTTATAAGCACATTTATAACATGCTTAATGATTGTACTTTCATACTTTGTTATTGATTTATTTTTCATTACTAAATTAAGTAGTGCATTATTTAAAAATCCTTTCTGGAAAGGGTGGCAATATTAATACCAATACAATGTTGATTTTTATATTGTAACAGTTATTATTAATGTTGAATACACACACATGCACACACGCACACATGCACGCACGAACGCAGACATGCACAGTATACAGTACCTGACAAAAGTCTTGTCGTCGATCCCAGCTGTAAGAGCATCAAATAATAACTCGACTTCTTGATCATTTGGAAAAGTGGCAGATTTTTTCCAAGGAATCATGTGTTGAACTGCACCCTAATCACAAATACTGCAGAAGACCTACTGGAACCTACATGGACCCAAGATTCTCATAGAAATCAGTCAAGTTTGGGGAAGGAAAAATCATGGTTTGGGGTTACATTCAGTATAGGGTAGGGTTGTGTCGATGACAAAAATTTCCCCACCGGTCAATCGACATGTGACAACACCGGTAATACCAGTATCACCGTGGGGGTGGGGGTTTCCTCTTTTCCTCTTTTTTTCTGCTTTTAAATAGCTTATAAATGCGTGTGTATAATACTTTCACTTTCAGTTTTGCGGAATTGCCAACACGCGCTGCATAAGAGCGCTATACACATACACTGACTGGCAAGATGACAAGTGCTGAACAAACTGCACGGGACCAGTTTTATTTGTTGCATGTTGTGCCTTTTTAAAATACCTTTTATTTGTAAAATCTCTCAAGTTAATATAGGCTATCTGGTCACATAATCTCCCTCAGCGATACTGGAGTTCAATAACGTGGTGCGTAGTATGACAACACCTCCCTGTAAGTTGACACACTGCATAGACTATAGCTCTGATGTGTTATTAATTACATGTTTTAAATGACAGCGAGACATGCTACATTTAGTTTTTAAAACTAAAATATACATTATAACCCAGTACACAGTAAAATAATATTTTTTGATTGGCTTGCCTATTGGCAGCACATATAGCCATTAAGCTTAAATAGGCCAAGCATATTTTTATTAATATTAAAACACTTTGATACAAACTAGCCACCCTTTTGATTTTTTTTTATTTCTGTATATTTTTTATTAAACGAAAAATGCAATGAATTGTTTATTTTGGTGTTCATTTTATTAGAATTAATATAATTATTAGGCGACACAACTTCTACATAATATTGGCTCTGATTGCGTTTTTACAGATATCCAAGAGATAGGCTTTTTGGGTCAAAGGCATTTATGCCTGTTAATTTCAGTGCTGTATTTCAGTGCCAGATTTCGCAAAGGCTTCAGCTGTTCTACCGGTCAGCTGGTACCAGCCTCAGTTTTGCGACTTGACTTGTGTGGCGTCTGTATCAATGTCTGGATGACAGCGAGAGAGAGAGATGAGATCAGACCTCAGATTCGATGTGGCCGCACGTCACGTTCACTTTGCTGCAATTTTTTTATATTGGCTAATCTATCAAAAATGAAAATAATCAAAAAAAAAAAAAAAAACGAATTAATTTTTCATTTGATTAAAAGCCAAAATATTGCCAGACAGACGAAGCAACTTTTGGTTTTTGAAGAGAGCGGCTTCAGTGATAAAAGACACACACACACACACACACACACACACACACACACACACACACACACACACTGACACACACACACACACATACACACAAGCACACACAAGCACAGACATGATACACTCTTGTAGGCCTATTCATTATTGATTTTTTTTTAACATTTAAACGCAAAATAATCAAATGCAAAAAAGAGCAGCTGAACTTCGGAAAAAGTGATCACTGCAGTTGCCGCGATGGTTGCTTTGTTTCTCTGCAGTTGGCTTATTAATGGCGCGGCATTGCTAAATCACTTTTAATAAAAACAAGATTATTTATTATTAAACATTGTGAGATGATGGTCGCGTGACTTTTAAAATGAGAGTATGCGTTACGTATTTATGAAATTGATCTTATCTACCTGCGACCCACCCATAGTTAAACATCAAGTAGGTGCGTGTATAAATTAGTTGCCTCCAGATGCTGCCACCTTTGTCAGGCAAACTTTGCAGATTGCCTCATTAACGTTTTCAGGTTCTCTTTTTACATTTGGTTTAATCCCAAAATATTGCCAAATGGACGCTTGTGTTTTGACATCAAATGGTCCGCCATTCTCTTTCTGTAAATTCGACTCCTCGTTCTCCTCACCTGATAAATGAAATATGACGCATTGTAGCTATGTTCAGATTATAGTTATAGTGCATGTTCTTGTCTTAAGTAAATTATTTAGAATTATATTTTCCATTTAATTCAAATAAATATTTATTTATTAATATTATAACATTGATGATGAATCCAACGAATCTTGATGAACTCTGAAAGTGCTGCAAGAACGCTTTTTGCCATTTCAGATGACTTTATTAATAAGTTATTTGAGTCATGCAGAGATGTATGGATGCAGTCCTCCAAGCTCATGGGAGTCATACACAATATTAATTCTTTTTCCACTGCACCATGACTTTATGTACTATATTGTACATCATTTCTGTTTAAGCAAACTCTGACCTTACTGTCCTAATTAAATAATTAAAAATCAAGGCATGATCATATTTTAATGTGGTAAAGTAAGCGTAATCTAGATGCCTTTGCCTTTCATTTAAGCCACTTCTGATGCCAAATGATCTACTAGAAGTCAAGTTATTTTTTGTTGTTGTTGGATCGGCGACAAGACTTTTGTCAGCTAGTATATATAATTCTATACTACAGTATATATGTAAAACGTCTTCTGATTGGTTATTGTACAGAAGCTTAATATGATTAGTTGTAATTTTTAAAAAATGCTAAAAACCCTGAAAATATAACGTAACAAATGCCGATGTAAATGTATCGCTGACAATAGTCACTTTTCATCTATTTTTAGTGTGTCTTGGGAGCTCTAATAGATTTAGTTTAATAGTGGAAGGTCATTTTTGGTCCCCATTCTCCAACATTTGTGAATGATTTTCCTTCATCTTTGCCCCAAGCCCCGCTTAAATTTTGACCCTGCCGCTAAAAAGTGGTTGCTCCAACCACCCAACTGTTGATAGAAATAAGAAAGCAGAACTTTGCTGTCATCATTGATTTATTCTTGGACTTGGGAACTAAAGCACAGAGCAGAAGTGGAGAATTGTGGGAGATGTGTGAGGGGAACACCAGGCTTTACCAGTAATGAGACTGTGGATCCCTGCAGTTCCGTTCCTTGACAAATGATGAATGTTTTTCATAGCAGGCCGAAAAGCTGCGCTCAAATGCCCTGCGCCTTATATGCTGCAGGATCATGCAGAAGTATTTTTTTTCAAGTGCAATCTTTGATTTATTTATTTATTTGTCCAAGAATCACTTTTATTATCAGACACATGTATGAAGTGCACTGTGTTCTGCCATAAATAATAAAGAAATCTTTTTCTCATTGGCCATATGGACTCATTCTCCTTGTTCTGCATGAGCAGCATGTCAGAGACATTATCCCTCACACAGCTGGAGACCACATTAAACATGCAAAATGCCAACAACAGTCCGCTATCAATTCTGTGTACAGTTCGGTGCTCTGCACGCTTGCACAGAGGGCTCTAATTATTTCACTAGTTGCTCAAAGTTGCCAAATTTGTGCCATGAAAAGGGAGCAATTATTTGCATCTTTTTCTCTCTCTCTCTTCCTTTTGTTTGCGCTGTGTCTGCTCTGGCACATGCGTTGCAAACATCCCCCCTAATCAAATCAGATCAATGAAGAATTGTGAGGAGGCAGAGGCGTCACGAGTTGACAAATCTTGCGTGTCAGACACAATGCCGAAAGTGGGGGTACAGAAGCAAGGCCGTGTCTGCCTCCACCAGCACCAGCTGTGCCTGCTTTATGTATGCAGCCGTGGACAAACAACAGATGGGGCTCCTTCTCCAGTTTGTTATTTAATGGTCGCTGTTTTGCTTTTCTGTCCTGATTATCCCACCTACAACTCAACTCTGCTGTTTTAAGCTGAGAACTTATGTTTACTTACACACACAGAGTGTATAGTAGGTCGTTCATTATGTTTTAGATAAAACATTGCATCCAAGTCTGAAGGACACTAATACATAAAAACCTAATACTTACTGAATGAAATGCTTTCTTACAGCTTCCCTACCCCATATACCTGTTGATTGTTATTATATTATTAAAGATTATTATAGTTTTTTTTAATATATATATATATATATATATATATATATATATATATATATATATATATATATATATATATATAATTATTAGCCCTTCAGTGAATTTTATTGTCTTTTTCAAATATTTCCCAAATATAACAAAGCAAGGATTGTTTTTTGGATTGTCTACAGAACAAACCTTTGGTATACAATGACTTGCCTAATTACTCTAACTTGCCTAGTTAACCTAATTAACCTAGTAAAGCCTATAATTCATTCATTCATTTTATTTTCAGCTGAGTCCCTTTATTAATCTGGGGTCGCCACAGTGGAATGAACCACCAACTTATCCAGCATATGTTCTATGCAGCGTATGCCCTTCCAGCTACAACCCAGTACTGGAAAACATCCACAGTGGCACTACCTACGCAGTGGTGCAGTAGGTAGTGCTGTCGCCTCACAGCAAGAAAGTCACTGGATCGAGCCTCGGCTGGGTCAGTTGGCGTATCTGTGTGGCGTTTGCATGTTTTTCCTGCGTTCGTGTGGGTTTCCTCCGGGTGCTCCAGTTTCCCCCATAAGTCCAAAGACATGCGGTACAGGAAATTGTCTGTAGTGTGTGAGTGTGAATGAGTGTGTTCTGATATCTGATCTACAGAACTAGCCTAGTAAAATATTATTTACTGTCATCATGGCAAAGATAAAATAAATCAGTTATTAGAAATGTGTTGAGAAAATCTTTTCTCCATTAAACAGAAATTGGGGAAAAATAATAATTCGGGGGGGCTAATAATTCTGACTTCAACTGTGTGTGTGTGTGTGTGTGTGTGTGTGTATGTGTGTATATATATGTGTATATATGTGTATATGTATATATATATATATATATATATATATATATATATATATATATATATATATATATATATATATATATATACACACACACACACACACACACACACACACACACACACACACACACACGCACACACACACACACACACTTTAGCAAGGATGCTTTAAATTGATCAAAAGTAACATAATGTTATAAAATTATGTAAAATCTCAGTTTCTGCTAAATAAATAAATAAATAAATACAGTCATTTTCAATATTTTAATAATAAATAATAGAATGTCTTGATTTATTGGGAGTAAAATAGATTTTTGCATTATAGGAGTAAATAACACAAATTCACAATTTACATGTTTTAAGTTCAGTTTTTAAACCCTATTCTACATATATCTTGTTAAAATTACTTCACAGTACAAAGTCTTTAACAGAAACTCTTAAAGTCCCAATGAACCGGAAGCTTCAATCTTTTTTTTTTTTTCGTATGGTGACGCAATTCCTAGATAAACGTAATTTTAAATGAGCAAACAGTGGGTGTGGCTTGTTTTTCCTTCTGCGGGCTGAATGAATGTAGTAAAGTGTTCGTTTCATTCAGAAAAATTGGAAAAGGAGTTATTACAACCCAACAGACACCGCCTGCTCACCTTTTCTGTTTGTTGTCAAAACTGACAGTTGAACCAGCGTGATTAAATATGTAAGCCACGTCCATCACCTCAATTACATCATCTGATAATACAACTGCAAAAAAAAGGAAGTGCAATTTCAGATTTCAATTAAAAATTTTAAAAAAATGTCAACTTTTTTTTTTTAAATGACATGCACTGATGAATCGTTTACCAGAAAACTACCAATATGAGCTAGCAAGATCGGTTAGCATGTGGTTAGTTTTGATTTCTTGGGGATTTTAAATCAAATTCTTGGAATATTTTTCTAATATTACAATATTACATAGTACATTTTAATGTATAAAGTAGTACATTATAAGGAATTTTGTGTATACAATAGCCCCTTTCACACATGTAGACCTTTCGGGAAATTACCGGCAATTTTCTAGAAAGAGATCATGTGTGAACAGGCCCAATGTCTTGCATTTTTTGTCATCAAGACAATTTAAAATAAATATTTACTTATGTGTCATCCGTCACAAGAAGTGAATGTTAAAATAAAGCCTATTGCATTGTGCTGTACAGCATACTATGATATTTATTACAGTAATAATAGTTTATATAAAGGATCAAGGTTAGCTATGGCCCTGTCTTTTTTTTATGATCATCTTGGTAGTTTAAATGCACTAGTGAACCAACACCTCACAAACAGTCACAGATGTATACAAGAGAATGGAATAAACATCACAGCCACTTTGACAAGGGCCAAATTGTGACGGAAAGGTGTTTGGAGTACCTGTGAAATGACAAGGCTTGTGGTTTACTCTCGGTCATTGGTGATGAGAGAGGCTGAGGATGGACAGTCTCAAACTAGCGACAGGTTGTCGGGGGATCATGGCCCGGGCATCCACAAGAGCAATGAGGCTATGCCATCTGCTCAGAGCCAACAGGAGGTCTGCTGTGGCACAAGTCACACAACATTTTAATGATGGTTTATAAGAGGAATGTGTCACAGTGACCCCTGGACAATATTGAAAGTGACTTCAATGATGATGTGAGTGACAGGACTAGACCTTAAAGTAATGGAAGGAGGTCGTCTGGTCCAGTGAGTCCTGTTTTCTTTTACATCACATGGATGACCTGTGAAATTGATGACCCTAGGTTGCTCTGAGGGATGAAGACATGCTGGTGGAGGGAATAAGATGTTGTGGTAATGCTATACTGGGAAAGCCTGATATGTGCTTATATGAAGTATTATGTGCTGCTAATCTAAACCAAGAAATACTCGTTTATGAAGGTGGTCCTCCTTAGTGGCCTCTTTCAGCAGGATAATGCCAATGACAATTGCAAATTGTATTTGATGAATGGTTTAAAGAATATGATGAAATGTTGAAGGTGCTATAGGGCCCAATCCTAATTCTGTATCCCTTCCCCTTGGCCCTTGATACAGAGTGTGAAGGGAAGGGCTTCATATTTTACCCCTAAGAAATGGAACACCACTACAACGCCTGCGCATGTCATCACATCGCACACTCATTCTTCATAGATCGACGATGATGACTGCTATAGTTTTTCCAGTTGCGTTATTTTTTTGTTATTTATCTGCAGGATATCACTGAAGGCAGCAATATCATGTTATCATAACAATATAATGCATCTATAAGCTCGTAACTGTACTGTGTATTTACTCTGTGGCCATATACATCTATATGAAAACTACATTAACATTATACTAGACACTGTAAAAGTTCATTCCCAGCCACTAGACTTTTCTGACAGGGTATTCCAGTTTCATCGAGTCACACATGTGAAAGTATGTTGTGGGACTGCTATACAGGAGTTATTATTATGGATTATAAATAACGAAATTTAGTGGGGGTTTTTTTATCGTTTAAAGCATGACGGTAAAACACAAACACTCTTATGATTGTATAACAACATACGCTTGTTTGTTGTAAAACTTTATAATAATGACATAAATACTCATTTTTACATCTCCTTGCTTCCGTGTACAGCCATGCTGCTGTTGTGGCTGGTGTATTCTGGGAACTGTTTTTACCACTTAGTTTCGAGTGTGGTCCTGAAAAATCGCTTTTTCGAGTTCTATCTAGCCCTTCCCCTTAGCCCTACGCCTTCAAGCTAAAAACAATTGGGACACCCCTACCCCTTCACGTGAACTCTCAAAACAAGGGGGAAGGGCTAAGGGGTAGAATTGGGATTGGGACAAAACTGGCTACATCTCAATCCAACTGAGAATCTGTGGGATGTGTTGGAGAAACAGCTTCAATCAGTAGCATTTTTTACCTCAAGACTTGAATGATCTATTGCTGATGTCTTGGGCCAACATACACTCAATAAATATATATATTTTTCTTGTTCAAACTACTTGGGTAAGCTGAGCGGAGACCACAGAATTCTTGAGATTACATTGGGACAATTGAATTTTTTTATGTTCAATCTGCATAAATTTGTTAAAATTGTTAAGTTAACTTAATCGATTTGTGTTGGGACAACATAAATGAATTGTGTGGAACCCTGCCTTTTTTACAGTGTACCACAGGACACCTTCAGGACTCCTGAGCTTTGGCTGCATATGGAGGGCCAAAAATATACTGTATTAGGTGTTAAATGTGCTATGAGAAATCAAATTCCCTAGATCTTTTGACATAGAAGAGATCCTTGTAAAGACATCCTGTAAGTTTCAGAACTCAAAACCGCATTGTTAAGGCTTATGCAAACTGGGACGATTATTGCGTGTGATTATTGATGATGTTTAATGACTCACTGACGCACAAAACATCAGATTTAAAGACATAAAAGTACCATTTAGGGTGCCCTTGCGCGTTTCCTGGTTCGTCTGAGAAGTGTGAGTGCTCCGAGTCAGGCTCAGGCGGGGTTCAGTAGGCTGGCTCTGGCCCGGTTGGAAGAGGTGTGCCAGAGCACGGTTCGGTTGGGGTTTTGGCAGTACACTTGTAGTGTGAGTGCAAAGAGTGCCTGAGCCCAAAACTGAAGACGTGACATCACTTTTAAGGGACTGTTTGATATGGATTAATTAATCATTCTTACTTTTCAATGGACTGAGCTGTCATAATTTATTAAAGACGCAAACCCCTTACTGCACGACAGCTGCACCTTCAGCAAATCTCCTAAGCACGAGAACTTTTATGATTGCTTATGACCGTCAAAAGTGGTGGATCTGTTCAGCAAAATATTTGAGTGTGTGTCACTGCATCGCAGACTAAAATGATATAACTAAAGCAATGTGCACTGTGCTGAGCGAGAGTGCGTCTCTTCTGTTAAACTGAACAGCACATCATCTATGATAAAACCGTGCTCAGGTTCAGAAGGCAAATGCAGTGTGTGAGTGCAAGCCGTCTGAGAAGAGGGGAGGGGGGACAATTGCACTTTAGCACGGTTCAAGGCAAACTGTACCTCGTGTGAGTATGACCTTAAATAAAACAAGCATCAGGCTATGTATAATCAGCTGATCAATAGGATTGGCAGGTTTGTTTTTGCATGCCTTGAGATACTGAAGTTAAAGTAAAACATGACTTGGTGGTGGTGTGTACACTATTTACTCCCTATTTACTCACCTTCAAGTGTTTATAAACCTTTTTGAGTTTCTTCTGTTAAACACAGATGGTATTTTAAAGAAAGCTAAAAAGCTGTAACCATTGATACCCATACTAGACAAAAAAAACCTACTACAAATACTATAGAAGTCAATGGTTTAGGCTTTTTTCAAAACATCTTATGTGTTCAACAGAAAAAACAGTTTGAAACAAGACAATGAAGAGTAAATGATGGCAGAAATTTCATTTTTGGGTGAACTTTCCTTATAAATATGTAGACACAGAGCAGAAAATAGCCTATTACTCCTAATTTATTAATTCATGAAGTTTGTTTAAAATAAAAATCTTGATAACATTATAACTGTACCTCAGAGAACAGTATTAAACACACCAAACTGGTAGTTCATGACCCTTTAATAATGTTTTGGCTCATCTGTGTACAAGAATACACACCTCTGCACATATAAAATCCTGCACAGCAGAGCAATAAGAGTAGTTTATCCCAGCACGCTGTTCTAAACATAGCCATGGGCAACGGCACTCCACGAAAAATCCTTTTCTTTTGCTGTAACAGGGAAAACAAAAGGCTTATCGTGAAACCATCAGTGAATTGCTCTTCGCGTGTCCATGTAGATGTCTCACTTATTACCTTAGAGACAGGCCCGAAACCTTAAGACGATCTTAGTTCTGGTGTGCGGCTGCAGAAGTGATTTGCAGAAATGTTCGTGTTGGAATGAATGAGTCCTCTAATCAAGCTGAGAGTGAACCTGATGATAATACACCAGAGATAATGAGCGACACATGACTCAGAAATACGGCTATTCGGTGACACCTGCCCAGCGGTGCAGATCCACCAAATAGACCTTAATGAAATGAGAACGTGCTCTGACGCCATTACAACAAATACCTCTAGTGTGTCAAAGCTGCTTATGAGGCGAAGGCGCCGAGACGTTTGGAGATTAAGCATTAGAGCACATGATGAAAAATATGTGCTTTTGATTAGCTGCTTCTTATGGAATATTGATGTTGATGTTTGCTGTGGTAATGAAAGCTGGGAAGCATAAACGGTGAGTGATTTGTTTGCTTCTTGCTTGGGACGTCACTGGCCAGGGAGTCTGTGTTTTCTGAGGGGTCCCGTTGTCGAAATCACTCGAGTGTACTGAAACGTTCAGTCCCACGAAAATCCCCAGAATGTGTCAGCTGCTTATTATGTTCACTTTCCAGAAACAACATCTTCAGTCTCTCAAGCATAATTATGAGAAGAGAAAGGATTGTTTTTTTTTTTAGAGATTTTGTATGTAATTATTTATCATCTTTCATGTGTGATGAGAGCGATCTTGCAAACTGTTTTACAGGATTTAGATGAGTTTTTTTTTTATTTAATTTTTTACAGTTTTCTGCATTTGTTTCTACAGTTACTAAAATGTATTGCAAGCATGCTGTGGGTCCAAAGTAGTGGATATGGATTGATTGCGTGATTTATTTATTTATTTAATCATTTATTTATTTATTTAATCATTTATTTATATATTTAATCATTTATTTATGGTTTTCCAGTACTGGGTTGCAGCTGGAAGGGCATCCTCTGTGTAAAACATATGCTGGAAAAGTTGCCGGTTTATTCCACTGTGGCGACCCCTAAAGAATAAAGGGACTAAGCCGAAGGAAAATTAATGAAAGAATGAATGAATGAATTAATTTATAAATTTATTTATTTATTTATTTGATCAATTATTTTTGTATTTATTTATTTATTTAATCATTCATTTATTTAATAAATTGTTTATGTATTTATTCATCTATTTAATCATTTATTTATTTATTCATTCATTCATTCATCCATTCATTTTCTTTCTGGCTTAGTCCCTTTATTAATCTAGCCGCAACCCACCACTGGGATACATTCATACACTCTCATTCACACTCAAACATTACGGACAATTTTAGCTTACCCAATTCACCTGTACCACATGTTTTTGGACTTGTGGGGGAAACTGGAGCACCTGGAGGAAACCCACGTGAACACATGGAGAACATGCAAATTCCACACAGAAACGCCAACTGACCCAGCCGAGGCTCGAACCAGCGACCTTCTTGCTGTGAGGCGATTGTGCTAGCTACTGCGCCACCATGCTGCCTGGTTTATTCATTTATTTATTTAATCATTTCTTTCTTTCTTTCTTTCTTTCTTTCTTTCTTTCTTTTTCTTTCTTTTTTTCTTTCTTTCTTTCTTTCTTCTTTCTTTCTTTATTCTTTTTCTTTCTTTCTTTCTTTCTTTCTTTCTTTTTTTCATTTTTTTCTTTATTTAATCATTCTTTCTATCTTTATGCATTTATTTATTTAATAATTTTTTTATTTTATCATTTTTACTTATTTATTCATAAAGAAGTCTTTTATGCTCACACAGGTTGTATTTATTTGATTGAAAAAAAATAGTAGTATTACTATATTACTAAAATACTATAACGATTATTTTCCCCCTATATTTTATTATATTGAAATATTATGTTGGTTACACTTTGCAACAAGGTTCTGTTTGTTAATAATTTGTTCATTCATTGTTAACTACTTCATTTTATTATTTTTTGTAAACTAAGAAAGAAAAATATAATATAATCTAATAATCTATAATAATTATTAATAATAATAATAATCTAAAAAATGTAATAATCCAAGTGTAAATATACCGTTGACAAATTTGTATTACAGTATAAGAGTAAAAGTTGCATCTGTTATACTATTTAATAGATTAGACTATTAAATAAGACAAACTAACACAAACAGTTGTGTTTTTTATTAAATAACATTATACAGTAACATAATTATAATACATTTAAAATACATAATACAAATATTAATAGATGTTTTACAAATGCTTAATGTTAAAACATGTTAACTTATATCTTACAGTACCAGGTATTTATGTGTCTGTATAGTTTCTTAATCATACTGTCTCCAAGTGTATACACAATATTTTGAAAAAAAAAAAAGTTTTTTTTTTGTTTCATAATGTCATTGCAGTTTTTAGCAGCTTTCTTTAAGCTATTGTTTAATACAGTGATGCTACCAGCTGTGTTTTAATGCACATGGTCAGGGTTTATAGGATGTAACCAATTGTTTATCCTTTAAAATTATACTTACAACCATGAAGCACAGACACCATTTTTATGGATGTTTCTTGAAGATTTGTTTTTGCATGTCTTGATAAATCAAGGGAGATCTCATTATAGGATGACTATCAAGACCACCAGCATAATTAATCACACAGCTCTGCAAGCCAATTACCTTTTTCTGTTGCCCTGCCCCCCTCTCTTATCTATTGAATATAATTTCAGTATTTTGGAAGATGTAGTCTCAGTGATTGTTTAACTCGACTGAAATCTGAGGCAACAACAGTGTCTCACTCTCTACCTTATGAAATAACATGGCTGACTGACCTCCACAAGAAACTAGCAATGATATGTGCTCAGTGTTGTGGCTAGAAAAAAAAAAAGAATATGTCCCTACGACTATTATTGAAAAAATGACGGAAACAGAGGAATGTGCTATACATAGATAATATATTCCTACACTGCGAATGAATACAGTAGGCTAAATAACAACAAGAACAACAACTAATAGTTATGAGAATACGTCCTCTGTTGAAATGAAATGTATTTCTTTGTTTTATACACACCTTTTAAAATTGTATGTTTAAATATGCAAATGTGGCATTATACAACTAAATATATGCTAATTAGCATACATTCCTAGCACAAAATATTAACACTGGGTCAAGTCAGATTCAAAATTCATCTTTCTCTGTTTGACCCATTACACACAAATGCTTTTAAATGACATTTTTGGAATTTCTTTTACTTTTACATAATTTAGGAAAACACACATTTAGTTTTACAGAATAAAATGTTGTGTATAATCAATGAAATTATGTACCGTATGAACACTAAAAACTTGCTAAAATGGAAATTTATGGATAAGTGGAGAAAACAGGCTTTAAAATGTGTACTGTAATTGAAATCTACAGACAAATAAAGTATAATTCAAAATAAAATAAAAATGAAAGCATGTCAAGAAACGCATGTAAAAGGATTGTTTACCCAAAAATCTATTTTATTTCATAATTTGTTGTCCCTCATGGGGTTTGAAATGTATTAGAGGGGTGTTCCACTACGATATCATAATTGAAACTTTAGCTTACGTGTAATGTAGCTGTGTTAACATAAATGTAGTGTGTAATAACTTTGAGTGTAATAACGCTCAAAGTTCAATGCAAAGGTAGACATTGGCTTTTACAGAGTTGGCTTACAGCAAATGCAGTTTGGGGACTACAAAAGAATACATCCGGGTTAGTGATATCACAAATGCTTCAGGTTACGTGCATTCACCATGCATAGACACCTGACACAGCAAAGGGGCGTGGCCAGAGGTGCTGTAATGTTATAGCGGAGAAAGCTAAAATGCCGTCCAAACGCTGCTATTTCCTGAGAGCTTGTTCTGTTTCTGTATTTGGGCTTCCAAACGACACTGCACAAAGAGAGAAGTGCTTACAGTTTAATTTTAACAATGTTCCAGAGAATTAAAATAAGCATATAGCTCTAGCATTTGACAAAGGACAGCTTCCAGAATCTCTCTTAGTCCAGTGCTGGATTCGGCTAAAAACTCCTCAAAGAAGGAGCAGCTCCATCCATTATAGCAGAAGCTGTGGATTATGAGCCACAACCTGTAAGTTTTTTATTTGTTAAAATTGATCTATTACATGCATAGTTTCTAGCATTAACGGTATGTTGTATCTAGGATGTAAACAATGGGAAATGCTGTTTGGCACCGCTAACAATTTAGCTACAAATTCAAATTTTTCCACCAAACCTCTGTAAACACCCACTATCTTCACCAGCACTGCAGTCTCTCTCTATGCAGCTGCTTTCCCTGCATTCTACATCTCAAATAACAAACTCGCAAAAAATATGTGAACACTTCATATTACCTACACATGCTTATAACTGGAATATATAAGAAAGATACTTGTCATATATTATTTTAGAGAGCAGGCGTGAGATTCAGCTGTGTCCTCTGTGTAATTTTGCTGTGCCAGCAGAGTCACAGCGCATGCTATTAGATGGTATGGCGCATTTCCTGGTGACGTGGAGCTGATCCGCGAATCACAGCACGTTATCCTAGCTGACCAATCAGAGCCTTTTGAGGGCGGTCTTTCTAAGGAACTATGGAAATATGACAGTCGTTTTCATGTTAGCCGAGTGGCAGTATATAACATAATATAAAGTATGAAAAAATAATGATATTTTTTTACAAATAAAGCATGAGCACACAGTAGTTTGCACCTTATAAACACAACCAAGCTTTAAAAATACAACCCCTTTAAACATGTCTTCTGTTGAACCCGAAATAAGAAATTTTGAAGAAGCCAATGGGTCCAGGCAGCCAACATTCTTTAAAATTTCTTCTTTTATATAAAACTCAAAAAGGTTTTGAAGAAGGAAAGGATGAGTAAATGGTGACAAATAAAATTTGTGTTGTGGCGAGCTATCCCTTTAAATGCCTATTTTGGATGTTTTCTGACTAAAAAACATTTTAAAGGTCTAGAATCTCCAAATTGACAGTCGCATGAAAAAACAATTTTTGCCTGTAGTGTTTCACCTTAATCCTTATATGTTTGAGAGATTGTGTTTCTCTGCGTGAAGATGGGAAGAAAAGAGGCTTGCCGAGCAGAGAGGAGGGTTTATACCTCGCGCTTCGACAGTGATGAATGTGTTTAGGGCAGAAGTATCTGCGTGAGAGAAACTCAGGTTTCCATGATGAAACGCTGCATTGTAATTTGCCAGTGCGCACCATAATAAATAAAAGCTCTCGGCTTCTCCCGCCTCCTCTCAATCTTTTATCACCTCTCCTCCCTTTCCCCACACCCCAAGTCTTCATGCTGTTGCACTGTGAAAAATTATCTGTGAATCTATACAAGTCATCGAATCTTTAATTGGAGCATACGCCGCAACATCTGCCGAATGCTGAAACAAGTGCGCTTTTTTTACAGCCACGAATCTCTTGATAGCACTTCCAAACTGTGAACCTGTGATGGTGAAAGCAAAACAGCTCAGTTTAGAAAGCCATGCTATTGTCTGTTGGCAGGGCATATAATGTGGAGATCAGTGGCATGTTCAGTTTACTCTTTACTTTGTTCCAATGTTTGGAGTTCGGTATGATTTTTAAAAATACGTCTTAATAATTTTCTGTTGATATCAAGGATGTGTGTGTGTGGGTGGTGAGCATGTGTGTTTTGTGACGCAATATTGTATAATAAGATGGGTTTACTGTCTACAAACTGTAGTCTATTCCTAACTATACATATATAGTTTTTGATGACATTTTTTTTACAAAAATTCAATCAATTAAAAAACTGTAATCAATATTGTGAATGCAAATAAGCCATTAGTTATTCTTCCTATTTACCGCTTTCTGAAAAAAGCTAGAAATGACAACATTTTTATTTGAAATTTGTAATAAATTCTGTCAGAGCCATTTAAAATGGAATAGTACAAATAAACTTTACTCTAATACTCAAACTTTGTAAATGTAGAGAAATGGGAATACTTCAGTTGTCTCTTAATCGGCACATTTTAAAATAAAAAGTTATACATGAAATTAATTTTCTATTTATGCATTATTATATTATGAAATAATTTTGTATTATTATTATTATTATTATTATTATTATTGTTATTAATAATATTAACATTTCTTTGGAATGGATTTTGTGGTTTGTGGATCTTTTTTTCATGCTTAAACTGCAACATTAGAAGGTTAGAAAGAAAGTTGAAACGATAGAAAGCACAACATAACATGAACTCTTTATTCTCATTCATTGAATATTAAAATGAAAACTTATTAGAATTTACAAATTACTTTCAGTAGACCATGAATAACCCCAGCAACTCCAAACAGGTTAATCCACAGCAATTTTGCTGATGTATATTGAAAATGAATGGTAATTTACTTCAGGGAATACAAAGCGAAAATAACCCGAAGTAACAAAACACAGTGAAGTCAAAAGAGTTTAAGCCACAGATAAACTTATACTAATGTCATAGACAAAAAATAAAGCACAGTAGTAAAAAGAGTTTTTACTATGTAGCCTACATGGATTTTTTGTAATACAGCTCTATTATTTTAAATGAATGGTTTCAGTTCTTCTGAATGGAAGTTACTCAAACCAGGTTTGTGACACGTCATTTGAAACACAGTTGTGTATTTCAATTCTTAAAATAATGTATTCCTATCTCTTTTCCTCTCACTATTGTAGTAGATTATGACTATTGTAATAGTAATATTATAGTAAACAGTATAGTGGTCAGTTAGTTAGTGTCAACAGCCTAGTGCTTAATGTGTTGACATACAGCACAGATGATCACGATGACCTGAGTTTGATTCTCAGCTTAAGGTCTTTTGTAATCCGAAACCATAGTTTCCCAAAAACAATGTACTTTTAATGAAAGACACATTAGTTTCTGTAACAGAACAACAGAGTTGTTCCTAGATCAGATATGGAAGTTTACAAAAATTATTTATATTTTATAAAGCTACTGTCGAATAGGGTATGTGCAGAAGCATACAGAAGGACTTATTTGTCATTAGCCTGGGTCAAACAATTCTGGTGAACAAAACTGGCGTATTTAAGGTCTGTTTTCTTTAAAAATGAACGATCTTCACTGCCTAAAGGATGTACGTTATAAAGTGGGTCTCAGAATGTACAAGAAACACTGCATTAAATGACATTTTTTCACGCCATGCCTTTAAAATATTTACATTTATTTTACTCCTGTATTTCCAATGCCGTTTTAGTGCTCGTCTGCTGATCCTGATGGGCGCATACATTTAAACGGCTTTTCATCTCAGTTTACGCTTCAGCAACTAAATGAATGCTGAAGTCTATTTAACAGATTATATTTTAATTACGTTACAACATCAATGCTGTGAAAGGAACTGTATAAAATTGAAAAAGTCACATTAACCATTCAAGTTTATAGGTATGGTAAGAAACAATTGCTCTGCATATACCATATTACCTCAACAGGTTATTTTAAGTACTTTACTATAGTACGGTTTAAAAACATTACAGTATTTACAGTAAACTACTGTAGTATTTCATGTGGGAGGATGAACCACTCACTGTATGTTATTCATCACTGTTCAAGTCACTTTGCATGTAAGACTCTGCTGTAGGGAGAAAAATGTAAAATAGAACACAAGCTATTGGTTACATCCTTCACTTGGCTGGAATCACAATTGCAGACAGTTTGAAATCCTTTATCTGAATTATTCAGCAAGTGTAGAAACGACAATAGTGTTTGATCTTTTTCTCCAGAGTCTGAGGTGGGTGAGTTGTTGTGCAGTTGGCCATGAGAAGTATCACACAGCACATCATCAGAAACCATGCAAATGCAAAGACAGTTTTCCTCCATTTGAAGTGATCATAAGGCGCTCTCAGTGGGACTTGGCCTCCTTCCACGAGCATTTCCATATCATGACACGCATGTATGCATATGTTTTGTTGTGACACTGCATTTCATGGCTTGCTTTACTTGAAGAAGGTTATTGGGAGTGGATTTAGCCTGAGACTAATGCATCTGGTTGCTGTTTGTTTCCACTGTGTTTGTGCAGGGTCTTCATGAGGAATGTCAGTACCTCTTCCAGCCTCAGCTCATCGTTCAGAGACTCATCGGGATTTCGGTGCTTTATCCTGGTTACTTCATTGACCAGATGATTCCACTTCACAACAGATCTGTGCTCTACAAGTGAGTAAATATGTTGAAGGTTAAGTATATACAAGTGGATACTTAAATAGAAGCAAGATATGTATAATCTACAGAAGATTTAATTGTCAAATATATTATATTCTTTTGAACCTTCTCGTCATCTTAGAATCCTGAAAAAGGTATGATGGTTTCCATAGCCCAAACAAATTAATTAATACAATATAAATTAATAATAAATAGCTTCATTAACAATGGTTTACTTCTGTAGTTTAGTAAACTAATAATGGAAAAAGTATTAAAATCATGCATTAAAAATAGGTATTGATAATTAGATTTTTTTTTTCCTGATTCATTATGAGTGTTGGGTGAAAAAGGAATATGTTACATTCCTAAGCAGTACTTAAGCAGTACTAAAACAAGTAAAAGTGTGTGATATGTTATTTTTGTTATTTTGTTATTGTATTGTTATCATTGAGGTAGGCTTAATGTTGTAATATTGTTTTTTAATTAACACTGTTCATTACACAGGTAAAATGCTGTCTGCTCATATTGTATTGATTCTGAACCAACAGGAACTAGTCAATGATGAACAGCTGTATTATTTATTGAATAATAAAAAGTAACAATAACTGTATAACACATTCATCTTTGTCATAAAGCTTATGCATTACATTTCGATTTTAATTTTCCAGGTCTGTCTAGACACTTTTTTTTAAATAACACATTCACGACTTCAAGTTTTTAATCAAAAACTATATTAAGTAAATGTGAAAAGGTTTTTTTTTTCATGTAGTTAAGGTATTACCATATTATTATTGCATATATATATATATATATATATATATATATATATATATATATATATATATATATATATATATATATACTTACACACACACACACACACCTTACTAGTACCGGGTTGGACTCCCTTTTGCTTTCAGAACTGCCTTAATCCTTCGTGGCATAGATTCAACAAGGTACTGAAATATCTCTTAGAGATTTTGGTCCATATTGTCACGATAGCGTCACGCAGGTGTTGCAGATTTGTCTGCTGCACATTCATGATGCGAATTTCCCGTTCTACCACATCCCAAAGGTGCTCTATTGGATTGAGCTCTGGTGACTGTGGAGGCCATTTGTTTACAGTGAACTCATTGTCATATTCAAGAAATTAGTCTGAGATGATTCGCGCTTTATGACATGGTGTGTTATTCAGCTGGAAGTAGCCATCATAAGACTGGTGCACTGTGTTTATAAATGGATGGACATGGTCAGCTACAATACTCAGTTAGGCTGTGGCCTTGACACCATGCTTAATTGCTAATATTGGGCCCAAAGTGTGCCAAGAAAATATTCCCCACACCATTAAATCACCACCACTAGCCTGAATCGGTGATACAAGGCAGGATAGATCCATGCTTTCATGTTCTTGACGCCAATTCTGCCTCCATCCAAATGTCGCAGCAGAAATGGAAGCACATCAGACCAGGCAATTGTCCAATTTGATAAGCCTGTGTGAATTGTAGGCTCAGTTTCCGGTTCTAAGCTGACAGGAGTGCAACCTGTGTGGTCTTCTGCTGCTGTAGCCTATCCGCCTCAAGGTTAGACGTATTGTGTGTTCAGAGATGCTCTTCTGCATACCTCAGTTGTAACGAGTGGTTATTTGAGTTACTAATGCTTTTCTATCAGCTGGGAACCAGTCTGGCAATTTTCTTCTGACCTCTGGCATCAACAAGGCATTTGCGCTCACAGAACCGCCGCTCACTGGATATTTTCTCTTTTTCAGACCATTATCTGTAAACCCTAGAGATGGTTGTACATGAAAATCCCAGTAGATACTCAGACCAGCAAGTCTGACAACATCAATCATGCCACATTCAAAGTTACTTAAATCACCTTTCTTCCCCATTCTGATGCTCTGTTTTAACTGCAGCAGATCGTCTTGACCATGTCTACATGCCTAAATGCATCGAGTTGCTGCCATGTGATTGGCTGATTAGAAATTTGTGTTAATAAACAGTTGGACAGGTGAACCTAATAAAGTGGCTGGTGAGTGTGTGTGTGTATGTGTATGTATATATATATATATATATATATGTGTATGTATATATATATATATATATATATATATATATATATATATATATATATATATATAAATTGGTTTTGCTATGCTTGTGATGAATACAAGGAACACACGCACACACGTCGCTCACCCTCTCTGTGCTCTGCTCTCAGCACTTGACCATTCAACACACATCCTGCTCTCAGGCTTCCCTTCATTCCAGCCTTCCACTCTCATTAGGTTCAGATATTAAAGCTCTCCTCTCAATTAGCAAATAAAGTCTTTCTAAATGAAAAAGAGGAAAATGGAGAAGGGAGAGGTGATGAAATGCAATCATAAACAACAGGGTACACAGAAAAGACCTTGAGCACTGGATATTATGAGGATGGGCTTTTATCTACCATTAAAGCTGCTTTCAGAGAACATTTGAGAAGGACTAATAATTCCATACAATGAGATTTATGTCCATAGCAAATTAAATATATTCATGACAATAAGTAATGCAAGTAAAGCGAAAATAAAATGTCAAAATATGAGTGAGAAGATGTGCATGACAATCACAGCTTTTATCAGTCAAAATATTTATTCAGTTTTTAAATTAATATCAATCCATCTATCTATCATCTAAACAGAATATAACTTTCTAGATATTTTTTAATATAATTCTTAATAATATTTTTCAATAAAACTCATTGTAATATGCTTAACATGGACATTAAACACATAATAATGAAGTGTGGTCACAAAAAATTTTGTTACATCCATACACATGTCCTATGCCCCATATGGTCCAAAACCTGAGAGATGAACAAATCTAAGCTTGTTTTTAATAAAACAAATATAAATATGCGTATAATAAATAATACTAATGACAATAATAACAATATACAAAAGCAAGTTGTCGTGAATAAACCGAAAAAAGCCCCCTAAGGTGAAGAAGACATGGAGGCAGTGGTTTTTATATTTATAGAAAATAATTTCAGTAAAATTTTTATCCTTTTAATTCTTTTTAATTTGTAAAGATAATTGTGTATTGATCTACATCCTGTGTGTTTTAAGCAATGTTTAAGCGAGGCGCACAACTGACGAGCTCTGTGCTAGACTTTAGACCTGCTTTCAGCTGGTCTATTGCACAGTCTATTTTAGTTCCTCAAAATAGCAATGTGCCAACAATGCGCCTTAACACACCTCTTTTCCAGACCAGAACACCCATGAGTCTACAAAGTGGAGCAAATGGATTTGCTATTTAAACAATTTGGCGGAAAACGGGAAAATTAAGGTTGCCTTATTGTGCTGGGTGTATGATAGGACCCATGGGAATTAAATAACCTTGCTTTTTAGACCAGTGAAGATGCAATTAAATCAAGTTTTTATAGTAATTTGTATTAATCAAAATAGGACATGCTATTTAATCAGTTGTGAAATACAAAACAGTGCAGCATAAAATTGGAAAAAGTGAGAGATTAACCATGAAATAAATAATATATATATTTTTGTATATATTTCCAGGCAAAGTTCCAAGGCTAATTTCATTCATATAGCTTTTATATTTTCCTCAAGTGAGCCAGTAGATCTGTAAACGAACTGTGTTCTGTTTGATTGAGCATTTGTTTTGCTGTTTGTTTAGCTAATTATCAAAAACCAAAAGACAAAGCCAATTGTGTCATAGCCAGAAATAAAATGCAGATATTAATAATTTATTCTAACTTCACAGTTGTTCTCGGTTTCCTTTCAAATTAAAAAGAGCAACTTCTGATTAGTTGTTATTGATGTAGAAAATGAAGACAGAGAGATATGACAGCATTTTTAATGAGTTTGTTGAAGTGGGCTGCATTTTAAAGTTCTCCTGAGTTTATGAAAATAAGTTTTTTGACATTCAGTATTGTTTAATAATGTCAGCATCTTTACATTGACTACAATAATCTGATTATTGATAATTATTCTAGCAGAATCTACAATGTAGAGTAATCCCATGCAGAAAGTCAAACTCAAATACTCATAGTAAACAAAAATGTAATTTAGACAGGTAGAGCATTGCTGTTTTGTCCAGTTTTCACACCATAATCACTATGTCATGTCATGTAGGACTTTTTGTTGTATTTTACAACATGAATCTCACACTGTAGTCATCAGCAATTTGAGGGCATACAAATAAAACATGTTTTTAAACAAGAATTTGTGTCTGCTTGGATTTGTCTATTTGCACATATAGCATGACAAATAATTAAACACACCTCAAACTTTTGTAAAATGTAAAACTACTGTAAATAATACCACAATGACAACACGGGCTCACTGGAAATATATACCAGCATTTTTGTGAATCCACCAATATGTATTTCAACATATATTTGACTGCAGTTCAGAGGTCAAATAAACCCTGTGTGGGAGTATGACATAGCTTTTGCTCCTTTTAACACTAATGACATTTACAGATTTCAGAAAGGGTTTAGGTCAGCGCTTCACTGGTCTAGGTGATCTGTATGACAAGCTCTGCATTTGTGGACATGTATCTAAAACTTGCAACAAAACATACCCTAATGCTGCATTCCAGACAGCCTGAGGTGGAAAGTTCAGCAGTAAAATGTCATACTTTTGACCTCAATACGTTTCAGTCAATCGTGTGTCACATTCGCAGTTTCACCACGAGGTGTGAATATGAATACTGTTCTCTGAATACAGCTGACATAAAACATAAGCAACATTGTATATTGCACTATAAATCCAATATAATTAACAACTTCAATTAGTAGGGTTCTCACTAAGATTGTGCTGTAAAGCTACTTTCATAATTTTATTTATGTTTCACATAAGAAGCAGAACTAGCTGCCATCTGCAAAGGGATCCCAAATTATGTGTTTTGCTGAGGTCGGTTCTTCTATCTTCTAATGGCCCGTTTCTACTGAGTGGTACGGTACGGTTCGGTACGGGTCACTTTTATCAGGCTTGCGTTTCCATTGACAAAAGGGTACCAATGGTTTCAGTCGACGTCATTCTCAGTTGAGGAAATGTCAAAGTAAACTGTACAGGTCGTTCAGAAGCACTTCTCACAAAACAGATGTTTTAAACACATGTCCATTGTATCCATTGTATGCTTTTTTTTTTTTTGCAGTTTTTTCCTGGCTTTTTATTATTATCCATATCGATATCGGAATTATATCGTATCAACCGAAATTAAGTAATATATCGTGATATAAATTTTTGCCATTTCATCCAGCCCTATGTAATCATACCCAGTGTGTGTACCTCATGATACAGTCCTCTACATTTCTCTTTTTGTATTTGGCAGAGTTTTCATCCCAAACTACATTTCTCGGGTGAAGGTGCAGCTCGTGGACTGTAACACTAAAAACCGTAGTGGTGAGAGTTGTCCAGTTCTGCTCAAGATCCGCTCGAGGGCTCCGCCGGTCCACAACTCCAGTGCCATGGACTGCAGAGAGAACGCCCCGTGTGAGCTGGAGGTCCCGTTGCCGTCCTGGGAACAGTGGTACTACATTCTGGTAGAGCGATACCTCAGCAGCTCAGATGTCTATTTCCGCATAGGTGTTCAGGTTAAAGGTAAGAACTTGTTTTAACTTTCAAGTTTTGCTGTTCTTTTAAGAGTATGAGCTGAATCTATATATATGGAAGCCACATTTAATAAATTGTAGAAAACATCTTGTAAGTATAGAAACCTGCTGAAGTTTGTTTGTTCTGTAACTTCATCGCACACTGACAATCACTAGAAACACATGATTGATACCTGATAAAGAAGGTGTGCAGTGTTATACACAACAAGAAAACACCATCACAAGTCTAAAATCATTCAATGAATATTAATTTATATTTATAGATATTGAACTAATAAAATAACATTTAATGTTAAAAAAAAAATCATTAAAAAGAACCAGTTGTTAAATTGTAATTGTAACCAATAGTAAACATTTTGTTGGAGATGTTTGCATCCACTTTGGGGTGCTGTTGAGTCTTTATTTGGCCACAACTTTCTCTGTTTCAGCAAATGGAATGATTTTTGGTGACAGATCTTATTTTGACACATACTTTGGCAAAATGCTTCAAACGTTTTTAAAAACTCAGCAATACACTTTGGGGAATTTACTACTTTCATTATGTTCATGGCTGTTTTTGCCCCATTGACTTCCATTATAATGAGATTTTTTGATTGTAAATCCATGACACCATATTACTTTGCATTCTTGATTGTTAGTGGTTTTCCTTGTTGGGAAGAACTCAAATTTGTCATTTGAAAAAAAAAAATGTAACAGATTTATGCAAAAACAATTGACAAAAATATGTATCTAGTCAGTGTTGGAGGTAACGCATTATAAGTAACGTTAGTAATATTACTTTTCTAAAGTAACGAGTAACTAAAAGCATTACTTTTGAAAATAAGTCATATTATTTGAGTTACTTTTTAAAAAATGTAATGTGAGTTACTCTTTACCTTGCTTAATAACATTATATAGCGGAATAAAAATGACCTTAATCAGGTTGAATCACACACTCAATGAGAGAGCGTGCCGCACTTATCATCATCATCATTGGGTCTCTTTTTTCACAACAGATGAGACTGTACTGTTCTAGTAACTGAATAACATAGGATATTAGTTTATTTCAAGTTAGAGGGAGTATCCAGTATGTTAAAAACAACGTTATTAAGTACTTACTGAAGACACAAACCGTTTCATGACAACACAGTTCAATTTAATGAACTGGTTCAACAGGTTCACTTAGAAGATCCAGTTAAAACAAACGAGTCATTCGCGAATCGCCCGTCATCACTACAGACAGTTAGAAACAATGGCAGGCCGGAGACTTATATTTTTGCAATGGATTCTTGTTATTTTGAACTCATCCAAGAAAAGTAGTGGATTGTCGTTAAGTGTAGATGATGTGCAAGTAAAACTCTTGACAACTTATTAAACATTTTAAAGGTTTAAAATCTGTTTTTGCCTCAATATAAATTATTTCATGTTAGTACTCTTAGGCTTTATTGCAGTCTTCATCTAAATGGACATCGAATTTACTTAACAAATAACACAAAAGTAGAAAACACATTACTGTCATTAATCTGTATATACAGCATGTATAGCTCTGGGCTCAGAAAGTTCTCAAAATAAAATTTTATCCTACATATTGAAAGGAAAATGAAGGTGTAAGTTATATAGGTGGCTGTTAAATGAAGAGCTTCTCTTTAACAAAAAAAGTGAAAGAAGTAATATAACTCATTACTTTACATAAGAAACTAAGTTATGCAATTAGTTACTATTTTGGGGGAGTAACTCAATATTGTTATGCACTACTTTCAAAAGTAACTTTCCCCAACACTGTATCGGGTACATTTTTACAGTAATTTAATTCAGTAGATGTTTTCATCCTGAACATAATGGAAGGGTAGTCATTTTTTTCAGTATGCAAGAGTTAAGTAAATTGTCTAAAACTGGCCAAATTAAATGACAGAAATGTATGTTATGATGAACCTATAATCAAAACTTAAAACCAATATTCTGGAGTCTGACATGTCATTTATCATATGTTTTCCACTGGTAGCATGAAATCACACCTGGAACCATATTTTCCAGTCTGTGTTTGTGGGCGCGTTACTGGATGCCAATACATCCTCTGATTCATCGGTTGCCTGTAGTGTTTGGTTTGCAACAATCCCTGGAAACTCTAGTGGAAATTTTTCAGTCCAACACAAATGAGAGGGCAACAGCTTGATGATTTGATCCGGGCTTCATTAATTCTTTATTGGGATTTATCCGTACAAATGTCGCAGGCATATGGCTTCTAGTCATTGTTTGGTTTCAGCATTGCATTTGAGCTTAGCCGTGTGAAATAAATGCATTTGGGTTTCATTGCTAGAAGGGTTTTTACAAAGGCAGGTGTTCACATGGCCCAGGTGGAGTTGGGAAATTAAAGTGTGTTAAGAGAGACAGGCTTTGTTATGAATCTCGGTGACAAATTAGGACCACGGTGGGCTCAGATGAGGAGCGTGTCATAGACTGGAGCCTCCGCCTTTTATTCTTCCTGATGTTACAATGAAGTGTTGATGAATTCCGTACTTTTCCGTGTCTTGAGTCGCCGTGATAAATATGGCAATTGGGCTGCTCGCAAAGTGTGAAATAGATGGGGGACTCAATTCGGTCACATCGACCGTATTATTGCAGCATCGGGAAGTTGCACACTCACCTTAAAAGACTTCCTGTCAAATGTATTCTCTCCCCAGAACACTGCATTGTTTCAGATTATACACAGCCTTGTTTATATTATGTTCATTTGACCTGATATAATGGAGAAAGTTAATAATAGAGATTGGTATCACTAACTGAGTGGTACTAATACAACTTACTGTGTTTCTCCTTTTACTGGGTTTCTCAAAATGAAATTTAAATTTAGTGACGCATCAAAAAAAAACTTTAATTTACTAAGAAGTATAAACAATCATTCATATTTGTTTTGTCATATACAATATTTTTCAACTGAAACCATATTGTATCTGATCAGCCATTCTGAGTGAATATAAAAACATTTCACTTTATGAAAACAAAAAGTTTCGAAAATTACCAACATATTTTTTTAACATGTTATGTAATTTTAATGATTACACATGAACCAAAATAAAAGTAGGCATAAAACTGTTAGATATGTACATATATATTTTCAGTATAGATGAAATACATCACTATATAAAAATGTATATAATAATAGTAGTGTCACGGTTCCAGGGAGGGAAAGGGAGTGAGGACTCATATGCTGTAAATCAGTGTTTCCCAACCCTGTTCCTGAAGGCACACCAACAGTACACATTTTCAACCTCTCCCTAATCAAACACACCTGAATCAACTTATCATAAACATCAGAAGAGACTCCAACACCTGAAATTAATGGGTCAGAAAAGGGAGACATCCAAAATATGCACTGTTGGTGTGCCTCCAGGAACAGGGTTGGGAAACATTGCTGTAAATCATGGGTCTTTATCTAAAATAAAATAAAATAAAATAAAATAAAATAAAATAAAATAAAATAAAATAAAATAAAATAAAATAAAATAAAATAAAAGCCCAAACAAACTACCCTGAGGGGGAAAACATTAACTAAAAAAACAAACAAACAAACTTGACTGGGCAGGCTGGCAGGGATTTGGGCTGGAACACACGACAGGACAAGGAGAAAACAACGACGAACTGGCAAAAGGACTCCAGACATGGGCAGACTATAAGCAGAAATAATTAAGTGAACAGGTGTACTAATAAACTAATAATAGGTTAACAAGGACAGTGGGACTAGACAATAGACAGAAGAGCACATGACACAAACAAACAACACAAGCCATGTGCTCACATAAAATGAGACTAGAACACGCAGCCAATGAGAGAACTGATTAACTGCATGTTCACATGAGGCAACACTAAAGCACGCTGCCACAATGTAAACACCGAGCAATGTGCTTAGTCAACACCAACATAAACAGAACACAAGACACGAGCACTCGATAAATGAAAAAAGCTTACTGCGGGCTCACACATGCGACATGCATGTTCCGATCCCTACGGCAACCAAAACCCACTAGACTGGAACGCTGAGAATGAAACACCATGCCGCCAACAAAACAACAAAACCACCAGGACAAGAGCACACATCTAGAGCATGCCCGGATCTTACGTACACGCATCAAGCTAGAGCGTGCACGGCCCGAGCGAGGTCATGACACTGCTCACACAGGGACACACAATGACGGAAGAAGTGCTCGATGCGAGAAAACTCGAGCCGAGCACAACGTACGAGACGTGACAGGACTAGTGTCTGGACTCTGCTACTAAAACAAGAATTAACAAGACTGGAGTGGCAAATCCTGACAAGTAGTAGAAGTCAACATAGGCTACATATGGCTGCATTTCATCTTTAAAATCAACGATACGGGGCGGGATGACGCCGTTCCTTTTCTCGCTTACCAGCTGACCGCTTACCTCCATATAGACAGCTTGTTACGTCTGTTAGCTCAAGTAAATAACAAGTAAATAGGGATGCAATTTGGCATAGGGATGGGGGTGGGCAGGTCAATCTGTGGTTTTGAAAACACTATTGGTTGGGTTTAGAGAAGGGGGAGGGTGGGGGAATCAGTCAGTCGGTTCATTTAAAGGTAACTTTAAACATATTTTATTGCTGGTTTATATATATATATATATATATATATATATATATATATATATATATATATATATTGTATATATATATATATTGTATATATATATATATATATATTGTATATATATATATATATTGTATATATATATATATATATTGTATATATATATATATATTGTATATATATATATATATGTGTATATATATATATACTGTGTATATATATATATATATATATATATATATATATATATATATATATATATATATATATATATAGATAGATAGATAGATAGATAGATAGATAGATAGATAGATAGATAGATATATATATATATATATATATATATATATAGATAGATAGATAGATAGATAGATAGATAGATAGATAGATAGATAGATAGATAGATAGATAGATAGATAGATAGATAGATAGATAGATAGATAGATAGATATATATATATAGATATATATAGATATATATAGATAGATATAGATATTCTGAGATATCTCGCAACAATTTGCAGAAATTCTTCATTGTTTTTCTATCGAATCTACCTTGTTCTCTCATTTCGTCTGATGTCTCAGTGTTCGTCGGCTCCCCTATTTCTCCCGCACATCATGCAGTGCAGCAGAATCCCTGCCTTTGTTACAGCCTTGATGCCAAGGGATGTTGGCGCTGATGGCTCAGTAAGAGGGGATGAAGAGAAGAGCCATTGATGTTCAATGAGGCTGAACAGTCTCAGACCAGCTTAGATAAAGCACTCACGGGGGAAACAATTGGCCATGATGAGACGGTGTACCTGCGGAGAGCATTATCTGTGTGCGTAAGGAGCGGAAAAAGGAAAAACCTGTCTAGCAAGGAGTTATTGCATTGCCATTCTGTCACTTTCAGGGCTGAGAGTCAATTTTGTCACCTCAGACTATTTGCTGCATCCTTTTTGCCCAAAGAATTAGATCCATCAAAAATTTTAATATTAAAGCAGATTAAATAAATTGATGAAATTTTTCTGCATATTATATGCAAGAAACCCCTCATTTTCTTTTTTCTTTATAACACATTTAGTCCTCTTTTTAATTTCTTTTTAATAAATCAACATAGTAAGTAGCAAAAAAGATTTTCATTCTTGCCTACAGCCGTCAACGGGTGGTTTATGACTTGGATTTTGCTTCTAGGTGATATTTCATATTTGTTGTTGATGATTAAATCCCTCCGTGCTAAGACTGCAGATTACATGTGTTAAAAATAAAATGGTAGTCAGTAACCTTCTGACAAGGCTACCATGAACATGATTATACAGTACTGTTATATATGATGTATGCTGCATGGCGTCTGACAGGAAATGTCTGATAGGAAAAATAAAATGAATTAAAATAAATCAAAATTAATTTTTTAAATTAAATTAAATTAAAGGGCAGCACTGTGGCACAGTGGATAGTACAATCGCCTCACAGCAAGAAGGTCACTGGTTCGAGCCCCGACTTGGTCAGTTGCCGTGTCTGTGTGGAGTTTGCATGTTCTCCCCATGTTTGCATGGGTTTCCTCCGGGTGCTCCGGTTTCCCCCAAAGACATGAAGTACAGGTGAACTGTCTGTGGTGTATGTGTGTGAATGAGTGTGTATGGATGTTTCCCAGTGATGGGTTGTCGTTGGAGGGGCATCCGCTATGTAAAACATATGCTGAATGTGTTGGCGGTTCATTTCGCTGTGGCGACCCCTGATTAATAAAGGGACTAAAATAAAATAAAATAACATAAAATAAAGTAAAAAAAAAGTTTAAAATAAAATATAATAAAAGTAAAATAAAATAAAATTCAAATAAAATACAATAAAAATAAAAATAAAGTGAAATAAAATAGAATAAAGTAAAATAAAATTATATTTAATTATATTTTAATCCTATTTGATTCTATTCAGTTCATTCATTCGTTCATTTTCTTATCGGCTTAGTGCCTTTATTAATCACAGCAGAATGAACCGCCAACTTATCCAGCACATGTTTCACGCAGCGGATGCCCTTCCAGCTGCAACCCATCTCTGGGAAACATCCATACACACTCATTCACACTCATACGCTACGGACAATTTAGCCTACCCAATTCACCTGTACCGCATGTCTTTGGACTTGTGGGGGAAACCGGAGCACCTGGCAACCCACGCAAACGCAGGGAGAACATGCAAACTCCACATAGAAATGCCAACTGACCCAGTCGAGGCTC
Organism: Danio aesculapii; assembly: GCF_903798145.1. NCBI lineage: Eukaryota > Metazoa > Chordata > Actinopteri > Cypriniformes > Danionidae > Danio > Danio aesculapii. The sequence continues at coordinate 40,474,327 of NC_079439.1, read as the reverse complement.
GAACCAGCGACCTTCTTGCTGTGAGGCGACAGCACTACCTACTGCACCACTGCGTTGTCCTTCAATTCAATTCAATTCAATTCAATTCAATTTAAACATATAATAAACATAAACACATGATGTATGTTTGCTGTCAGGTTCATAGTAAAACCTTTTCAAAGTTAATGGCGTTTAATGTTTGTTTATAATGGCATAAAGGCTGCTTTTCCTGTATTTTAGTTGATTATGCACCTAAATAAAGGTAGGATTATTGAAATGTGTTTAGTTAAACTCAAAGTTTAGTATTTTTCCTGTTTTAGACAAAACTTAAATGACAAAAAACCTTTGTAATGTTTTCTGACTCCTAATCTTAGGCTGTATTTACACCACATGGTTCAAGGGACTCAATTCGGATTTTTTTTCTCCCACGTGGCGCAGATCCAATATGGCTCATGTACATGTAAGCAGGAAAAAATCACATGGATTACGATTTACTCAAATCAGATTCAGGCCTTGATCATATGTGGAAATTTGTCCGAAATGAATCGGATCTGTGCCCTCGTGTCTTCAGTGTAAGCAGGTAGATCGAACTTTCACATATCAATGCGAGTTGCATGTCATTAAAAACTGTAGGGAATGCTGTCAACTCTGATGCTTTCATTTCAGTCATTTAGTCTTTGCCATGTGCTGTGTAAATACAGACAATCGCATACTAGTCACTTTTAAAAGATCATGTAAGCAGGTCACAAAATCGGAACTGACCATCAAGATCTGCAGTGTAAATGCAGCCTAAATGTACGTGAAAGAAACATTGAATCATTTTGTAATTTTAACATATTTGTCCAAACATACCTTCTTAGCTTACAATAGTAGCTTTCTAATATCTTGCTACTAACTTACCATGTTTTTAAACCACCCCTCCCGCTCCCCAAAAATGCACTCATCAGTGTCACTGCATACTAATTGCAGATAAAGGTAATGCAGATTCATAGTACTGGAGACACATAATCATAGTCGATGAAGCTTAAGTGTCTCACCATACCTGTGTTCACCCATCATTAGCGCAGCTTATTTTATAACATGACCCGAGGGCACCGCAATCAAGCCAACTATTAGCCATCATCCAACGCTGTCTTTTGTTTCTCCTCTTTGCTATTTTTCACCAGTTGTGACGCTCCGTACCCTGTATCACATGACCTTGTAGTATCACCTGTGTCTGAAGGTTTTGGTCAGCGCTTCTGTCAGCCTTAATTCAATTATTTTGAACCCAGCTCCCCTTACCTTGATCAATTTCACTGAACAGCAGATACTGGCCGACTGCCATCTCTCTCTCTCTCTTTCTCTCACTCTCTCTCTCTCACTCTCTCTCTAACTCTCTCTCTCTAACTCTCTCTCTCTCTCTCTCATCTGACTCTTTGTGTCCTTCCTTTGCTTTCTCTCTCCACCATTCAGCTCTCTTGATGCTCTTAATGGAGAGAATAGATCGTTTATAAGTTCAACAAGAAGCGTGTGGGAGTTGCTGCGTGTGTGGAATCCATTTCCTCTCCACTGCTTTCATTACAAACTTGTGTTTATTGACTGTACAATGAATGTCGGACTTGGAGAAAACCTGAAATGATTCAAATTCAGAAACGTCAAGCGATAGCTGTGGCAGAGCTTAAACGATTACGACATTGCTTGTAGATGTTTTTAAAATTATTGCAAGTTTCATACATTATTCCAGCTGTAAAACTAGATTTGTTTTTGAAGGCATTTGATGTCATTCTGAGAACGACTTGAAATATTAGTTGCGATCAGGTTTTCTCAGTGTGAGCCATTGAATCTTTCATCATCTGAGCGAATCATGTGCAGAATGAAAAAAGTAGACCAAACAGAAATAGACTGAGGGATTGTTTGTTAAACATTGCTTCACAATGTGGTGCTTTCACTCATCACAGATTTTTCAGTGATGTCTTTCAGTGGCCTGTTGATAGTACGTCTGCTTAATGAAGTCATGTTGTGAACTTTCAGTTGATTGCTTAGATTAGGCATGTTGAACACATGACAAACAAAAGCAGAACATTTCGGGCCACATGATAATCCGAGGAAATAGAAATGTGAAAATATTCCAATTCAATTGTTTACTTGCATAATAAATATTAATTAATGATGTAGTAAATAGTTTTTTTTTTTAATTTTCTCATTTGGTTTTCTGTACATCAAGAGTTCAGTGGCTAGTATGAAGGACCGTTAACATATTGCATTTAAAAAACGCATGGAAACCATTGCTGCAGCTCTGATACAAGTTCTATTTACAGTTGAAGTCAGAATTATTAAACCCCCAGAATTATTAGCCCCCCTGTTTATTTTTTTTACCCCAATTTCTATTTAATGGAAAGAAGACACATTTCTAATCATAATAGTTTTAATAACTCATTTCTAATAACTGATTTATTTTATCTTTGCCATGATGAAAGTAAATAATATGTGACTAGATATTTTTCAAGACACTTCTATACAGCTTAAAGAGACATTTAAAGGCTTAACTAGGTTAATTAGGTTAACTAGGCAGGTTAGGGTAATTAGGCAAGTTACTGTATAATGATGCTTTGTTCTGTAGACTGTCACGTCTGCTGTAGTGCCATCTTGTGGTCTTCTGGACACTAGTTATGTTTTGGTTTGTTCCTGTTTTGTAGTTCACGTGATCAGTAATTGTTTCCAGCTGTCTGTCATTATCTAATGAGTGTTGTCTTTATAAGCTTTGTTATGTTGTGTTTAGTTTATGTCACGATGGGCTAACAAAAATACAAGATATATCCAAGTGCAGCAATTGAAGTTGTAAAATTGTAGTGTAAAATTGGGCAGTTTTGTAACTGCGTTCCCGCCAGCCCCGGTCTTCACTTATAAACCTGTTATGATCCCCCAAAGAGGTGCCATAGCCCCCGTTCTCCACATACAAACACTTACAACAGTTGTGATCTCCCAACGAGACTACAGATTGTTGGGCGGTGGATTTTAGTTTTCAGCAGGTTTTAGGCTGGAAACAGTCAGCTACATCTGGCAACACTGTTTCTCGGAAGTAAACAAACAGCTGGCGGTCAGCTCCCGTGTTATTTCGTGGCCGCGAATACATCATTACATGAAGACAGAAATGACATTTTTGGGTGTTATACCTTATAAATACAGTATGTGACACTTTTAACGCCATTTGAAGGTCTCAATGTTGCTGTGAAGATTTGTGCGACTGCCTTGCTTCTCTCCTGACCGTAGAAAAAGCTGAATTAAGATCGTGTATAGGGTCAAATTGAGATCGTGATCTTTTTTTGAATAATCGTGCAGCCCTAACGCTCACCCATACAGGAGGATCTAGTGAGCTTCAATGGTGTTTCTGCCATAGAATGTAAAATAAACTTGCATATGAGCTTCTGATGCACTCTGGTGGAGCTGATCACTGTTCCTGTCAGCGATCTCCCAATAATGTCCAGCTGCAAACTCAACCACCATCAGATCGACGTGTTTCAACAGATTTAGGCTCTTTTTCTGTATTTTACATTTGTCTGTATATTTTTGAATAGTAGATATTTAATAGTAGATATTCAGTCAGTCCAGTTTATAGCAGAAGCTAAAGTTTATTTATTGTTAATAAATAAAGGTTTATATGATCATTTCATACAAACATTTTAGAGAAAATGTTAGACAGGTGGCCCTTCAAAAATTGATCAGAGAAAGAAGTGGGCCCGGAAGTGAAAAAGGTTGAGAACCCCTGGTATTAGCCATATTTTTGTCAGTGGTTCTGTCAATTCTCAGGTTGCCAGCAAAATGTCAAATTCTTATCTTCAAAATTCAAAGTTCAATTTCGTTCAACAGAAAAATCAGTTTTCTACTGTAAAGCTGCTTTGCATATGTGGAATTATATGGAGTTAATCTGCTGAAAATAAAACAATCAGCCTTGGTTATATCAAAATTAAAATTTCAATCTAAATCAAAATTTTAAATTGTGCCTTCACTTTGCAGTGGTATTTCTTCTCTGATGACTATTGGCTATTGATTGATTTATTGGATCTACTCAAATGAGATTCAGGCCTTGTTCATGATTTCACATGTCAGTGTGAGTCGCATGTCATTAAAACTGTAGCGAATGACGTCAACTCTGACGCTTTCATTTTAGAAGAGACATTTCAGCAGAGTCCCAAACATTAAATCTCATACACGAAGACTAAAAAAGCTTTTATATTGTCATATAGCACAAGTATTTATGCATGTTAACGAGAGACAGAGAGAGAGTGCACAACATCTGCCACATAACCAATATCAAAAGATCTTTAATTGCTCATTTTCAAACATTAGTTTGCTGTGTGAGCAAGAGTAATTGAGGAGGTGGAAATATACATACATACATACATACATACATACATACATACATACATACAGTACATACATCACAATACTGAAATGTAATATATCTATGTAATATATATATATATATATATATATATATATATATATATATATATATATATATATATATATATATATATATATATATATATATAATATAGTTGAAGTCAGAATTATTGTTTATTTCCCGTTTATTTCTCCCCCAATTTCTGTTTAACAGAGCGAAGGTTTTTTCAACACATTTCTAAACATAATAGTTTTAATAACTCATTTCTAATAACTGGTTTATTTTATCTTTGCCATGATATAGTATCAAATAATATTTGACTAGATATTTTTCAAGACACTTTTATACAGCTTAAAGTGACATTTAAAGGCTTAACTGGGTTAATTAGGTTAATTAGGCAGGATATGGCAATTATGCAGGTTATTGTATAATGATGGTTTGTTCTGTAGACTACTGAAAAAATATAGCTTAAAGGGGCTAATAATTTTGACCTTAAAATGGTTTTAAAAAATTAAAAACTGCTTTTATTCTAGCCGATTATTAAAGCAAACAAGACTTTCTCCAGAAGAAAAAACATTATCAGACATACTGTGAAAATTTCCTCTATCTGTTAAACATAATTTGGGAAATATTTAAAAAATAAAAAAATGTTCAAAGGGGGGCTAATAATTCTGACTTTAACTGTATATTTATACATCAAGCTTGAGGGTACATACTACTATCCTAATGTACAAATGTGCAGGGTAGGAGGTACTTTTTTCTTTTTTTCCTACACACTCAGAAATAAAGGTACAAAATCGTCTCACTTACCTTTTTGATTAGGCTCCTGAGGTTGACGTCACACAGTCTGAAATCCGTGTGGGCAGGCAATCATTAGAGAGTGCTGCAGTGAAACTCAATAGCGGTTCTAGAAAAAACACTCATGCAATATCCCTACACCTCATAAGTAAATAAATAAATAAAAACTGACTAAATCATTAAAATAAGCGGAAAAACAACTTTAGGACTAACTATTATTAATAACCCAGTTGACCTACTCTTTCAATGATGACACATCAGATTTTAGCCGGCAGACTCTAAAGTGGAACATTTGTCACAAAATTATAATGCATCTGTTTTTACCCCTCCAGACTTTTAAAGAGTCTCCAGGGTAGGGTGAGGGAAAGTTAATTGTAGATATACTGCAGTTCTGAAAAGCTATCTGTTCCTTTATTGATACCCATTAAAAGCACCCTGGGGTAAAATAGGAATCTATTGTGTTTAATCAATTAAGTTTATCTACAGGTCTGTCATTTGAATTAAAGTGCGCAGTGAAATCTGTTGCCTTGAAATTCATATTGGCACCATCGTTTTCATATTTACTTCTTTGCTGATTTTGCCTGGCAGTATTGTGGTGTCAAAAGAATGGGTCTCCAGAGCTCTGTAAAGTACATATTTGTATCTAAAGATTATATATAGATTCTGATTATATTTGAGTGTCTCTCGAAAAATTACGTCTTATCTGCGCCCTCACAATCCAAGCATTACATGAGAGTGCGGAAGATTTTTGCAGCCTGTGCAGTAAGCAGACGCGGATGATGCATGAGTGATTTACATGTGAACTCAATGCAAAGATTGGATTAGACATCCTTTGGCGCGAATTGGACGTTTTGTGTGTTTGACGCGCTTCAGACTGCAAAAGAAAGTTAGAGGAAAATCGAACAAACGGAGCAATGGAACAGACAGAAAAGCAAGCAGCTTAGCATGATGGAGATTGGTTCAAGGATGAAGGCCACTGGACATGAATTGAAGGACATTATTTGTGCTTTACATATGGCTGGTAATGCAATGTGCATCTATTTAATAAATAATTTCGTTTAACTCCTTCCCTGCCGTTGACGAGAGAAAACGCTTCCCTGACATTGATGAGTTTACAGCAATCCGTGTTTTAGGTGTATTACGGTAGGGGAAGCCTTAACGCATGTCCTGATTGAGGTATATGATGTCATATGATCCGGAGAGTGAAATCTGGGAGAAAGTAAGATCATGGATAAAAATAAGAGTTATGCAACCTTCCTTTGGCTTAATCCCTTCCGTTTTAGATCTTGTCTTGACAAGAGACCAAAATAAAGAAGCTTTGTTTTTACGATGATTTGTGTTGTCATTGTGTCAGATTGCACACCTAACATATAGGCTACCTAATATGCTAAATTATATATATATATATATATATATATATATATATATATATATATATATATATATATATATATATATATATATATATATATATATATATATATATATATATATAATGTTAGATATTTATATATATATATATATATATATATATATATATATATATATATATATATATATATATATATATATATATATATATATATATATATATATATATATATATATATATATATAATGTTAGATATTTATATATATATATATATATATATATATATATATATATATATATATATATATATATATATATATATATATATATATATATATATATAATGTTAGATATTTATATATATATATATATATATATATATATATATATATATATATATATATATATATATATATATATATATATATATATATATATATAATGTTAGATATTTATATATATATATATATATATATATATATATATATATATATATATATATATATATATATATATATATATATATATATATAATGTTAGATATTTATATATATATATATATATATATATATATATAATGTTAGATATTTATATATATTTTTTTTTCAATTGCAAAATTGTCTGCAAATTTCTGGAAATTACCCCCCGAAAATCTGTAATTTTTATCGCTAAAAATCACAAAACAAATGGTAAAAAAATAGGGGGTCTGTATAATTACCTAAAAAAATACAAATGTGTGACTTTTGAAGTTGTATCACCCCAGTGACAGCCTTGTACCCATTTTCTGGCAATGTATTATCTTTACTACCTTAGCTGAACAGCCAGAAGTGCCACTTTTGAGCATTTGCACAATTTTATATTAGTAGTACACCTCATGATTGAGATTTTTTTTGCTCCCCTTTTGCTAATTTTCCTTCCCATGTTGCCGCTGGTAACGCCAAATGGCCATATTGATAGTGTCATTAATTGCGCTAATCACTCATGAGCTCCAGGCTTCGGGGAGTCCTCTTTGTTTGAGAATCATCCACAGAGCCAAGTTGAAACGGATCCCAGTCGTGGGATTTCAAAAGCAGTTTCAAAACAACGAGCTTCACATTTTAGCCCCCGAACTGCACTTCATCACACAGCTGTAATTGAAGCATCGTCAAAAAAAAAAGGGGTGTTAGTTTGAAGCTTTAGCTAAAGCTGCACAAGTCATCGATGCAGACCACCATTATTGGAGATGAACTGAGAGACACAATGCAAATATGAGATTCGAAATGTCACTCGATTTTCCTGGTGCTCATTGGACTTCATTTATCCTCCAAGGAGATGAGAAGGTTAAAACACAATAAAAGGAGGCTTAATTGAGACTGATGCGTTCTTATGACCATTAATGATGGGTTTCATTGTCTTAACATGGCGAAGTGGCTGTTAATAGATCTAGAGCGTCCAGGACTGAAATGAGCTAATTCAACACAGCATTCTCTACGCAGGCATATTTCTCTTCAGTAATGGCATCAGCACAAATGTGATTGGGAACCGTAACACAAAATGGAGAACAAATAAGGTAGTTAAACATAATTGTGTTTTCAAAGGGCCCCATTGTTATTGCTATTGATTGTTTAGATGGTCTCATGAATATCTGGAATTTTCTTTCGGGTTTAACTTGGTTATGGTTAAACATTTTTTAAAGGCAGCTCTTAGGATAAATATTTCATATTAAATACCTTGAATTGCTGACTTTACGGCTGAAATGAGCAATAGTAATGCGATGTATGGTCTCTAGATGATGGAAAGAAAGTGCATGAGTTTGATCCACATTGAAGGTCTTGCTCCTTTTGAGTAAACTGACCTTCGAATACACAGCTTCTTAAATGCAAACTATAGTGTAATTTGCTCATGAGTTTTCCAACCTTCATGGAGCTATAAACCAATTTCACACAGCGAATTGCATTTTTATTGACTTTTACAGTCTCTGCAATGGTCATGAGAAGTAAAATGTCCTATATTTAGGGGTTAAAGGGTTAGGTTGATCCATATATTTGTTGTTTATGCTCAAATGTGTTTGAAGGCCAAAGCAGGACATGTACGACTGCATTGGTATTTGTACTGACATGACGCGTCGACAATGAAATGACAATGAAGTTGTCAATGAATTGACTTTCAACATATGCTATCATTTTGACACTGTATTAATACAATGTCTTATATACAACGCACTGTAAGAACATATGATAAAAAATCACAGCAACAAATGTTTTCATGTTTCTTTAACTTATTTCAATATGCTAATCAAATTTTAAGTAGATTTAAATTTAAATTATACAAAGTTTAACTTGATAATTTTAGTCAGTTTGATTGATGTAAGTTGCAAATGCCATACAAGTTCATTTGATTCAACTAAAAAAATAATGGCAGGAGTATTTTTACAGTGTTTGTATCAGGGTTATCAATTCAAGCTAAATGTACAACTCAAAAAGATTTTTTGTTGTTTCAATTAAAATGGTCTTGAACTTAAAGCAGGTATATAGTATTTAGAAAAAATAACAATACAAATTTGATAAAACTTTAAAATTTGAATAAAAACAGAAATATTGGTATTTTTTATTAAACTACTTTTATTAATAGTTTTTAAAATTGGTATTTTATTAAAATAATTTATAATATGAATGAAAGCTACAATAGTTACTTGTTACTAAAGTACAACCCTTATGTATGCATACATGTGATTATTTAGAAAATATAAATGTCAGTTGGCTTTCAAATTTTTATTGGATTAAGGTAAATTTTTTAATTTATCTTCAAAATTTGTATTAAGCATTATTTACTATTTTGTCAGGCGAATAGAAAAACATTTATTATTATTATTATTATTGTTATTATTATTATTATTATTATTATTATTATTATTATTATTATTATTATATATTTTCTATTTTTTGTTGATTGAATGATTGATCTGTTCATTCTTTTATACATTCATTGTTGCATCAATAGGTTAAACAAATGTTTTATTATTTATATATTTCATATTACTGTAACTAGTGTTGGGGAAAGTTACTTTTGAGAGGTAACCAGGGCTTCTTAAAGTCCAGACTGCGGTCCGGAGGGTATTCAATCCAGACCCGACTCCATTTCATGTTGCAACACCATGCTCAAAGGATTTAAATGATGGGTTTCCTTCATTGATAACTGCATAAACCTTATACATCAACAGTTGTTTGTAGTTGTTTGTATTTTTGTTTTAAAAAATACTGTCTGAAATAAAATTGAAGGCAAAATATTAAAAGGAAAAGAAAACTTGTTGAAGAGAATAGACAGTTCAAAGTTGAATAGATAAGTGTGCCTTTATTTTGCCACAAGCCAGCAAATCAAACTATTCTGCTTGATTTGTAATGAGACAATTAGAGTGAAATGAAACATGGACATTTTGAACGGCAGGATCCACAAAATACAGATATAAGAGATGCAAAACTACAACACCTAAAGTTTTCATTACATACCTTTTGTATTTTTCACTTTTTTTTTGCAGAGGAGTCTAGATGCAGACCTGGTGCAGTTGCAATCTGAGCTGCATGCAATGCTTTTTATAGCCCACCCCTAACCCTACCCCTTAAAGTGACATCTAGCTCCATTGAATGCAATGTGTCTGACATTGCATCTCTGAGAGATGCAATCTCAGCTTGCATCATCATCATGGCTGCATCCAGATACTATTGGCCTACCTTTTATTGTGTTTTGTAAAAAAATGCACTTTTTATATTAGTGGTTTTGACACATTTGCATTGACTTGCGATTCATGTTTTGGATGCTTATTAAAACATGTTTATTAATCTAATATCAATTGTTCCGGACATTTGATCTTAATAAAAATTCAGATTTGGACATTTTAATGAAGACATTGAGAACCCCTGCATTACAATACTGAGGTACTCCCCAAAAAAGTAACTAGCTGCGTTACTTCATGGTAAGTAATGCGTTACTTTTGCATTCCTTTTTCTGACCCGACTGAGGCTTGAGCTCATAAAAAACAACAATGTAGGATAATCTTATATCTTCTGAGCACTTCTGACCCTCAAGCTATATGCTATATATACCGATTAATGAAACTGTAAAGTGAAATGTTTGCTACTTTTACTTCTTGTCTTATTAGTGTAGTAAAATCAATGTTCATTGAGACTATAGTCCCGCTTTTCATTTTTTTGATCCACTAAGAATAATGAGAATACCTCTATCGCAGAAATATAAGTCTCTGCCATCTTGGTTTCTGTCTATTCCTGCATTCTCTCATTGTGTGCGGGATTCAGTGTGACAATGTTCATTTTAAATCTACTATTTATTTTTTAAAAGTTAATTAAATCAACTAAAAAGTACCTCACATTACTTTAAAAGTAACATTATTTATATTTAAAAGTAATGCACTCACTCGTTACTACGAAAATAATATTATTACATAACTCACGTTTGTTGTCATGCGTTACCCCCAACACTGACTGTAACATCATTTATTTTTGTGTGTGTTTTGTTCTGTTCAGGAATTAAAAGAACTTTGCAGATTTGACTGTTTTTTTTTTTCCAGTTGACGCATTTGTCAAAACTTCTGAGTTCTTACACGTTTTTCATGCTGTTTTTTTTTTAAATCTACTTTATATTGGCTATCACATGAGCATAATTATAGACATTTGTGTAGAGCCACTCTAAGAGTCATCTGGCTTACTTTATACCTTTCAGCTGGAGATTTGATCGCAAATTGCTTTGTCAAAACAATGAATTCATAGTCTAGACTTGTCAACCTGACACCATCTTGCTTGCATTGTGCTCTTGCGGTGATTTATTGTCAGTCGGATGCAATATGGTGAGCACTTATTCTTGAATGTGAAATGCAGAGAACATTTCATATACTTTTTAAAGGAATTTTTTATTTCTGTTGTTGTTCCTGTCTGTGTCTGCATTTGTTTGGATCACTAATGTTGAGTCTTATCGGGAAATCTTAATACCAGACATTAAAATATAATGCATCTTGAGATGGAGCAGAAAAATCAGTGCCATTGTCTGCCATTAGAGCACTTTGTGACACATTAGTGAATTAGTGTCTATTTAACTTATCATTAATACTCATTTATTTTGACCATGAGAAACGAATACAAAACAAAATGCACAAATTGTTACCTTCATATGTTAATTTTGCCATGCCGATCGTATTGCGTTGTTTAATTTATTGTTTGTAATGAACACTGGGGGTGTTTTTTCTCCGTCATTGTTCAGCGATGTGCATAAAAGCACTCAACGCTTCTATGATTGAATGCTTTATTGTTTATTTTCTCACGGACACACTAACCTCAAAAGCCTGCAATCATCTTTTCTTGCTTCATGTGGATTCCTTAAATTCATTTTCATAATTAGATGGCATGCCATTGAATAATTGAAATGTGTAATTCTGTTTATTATTATTTAAATTATGGCAACAAATCTTATTCCTCTCCATTAGCGGCACAACAGTTTGAGGCAACATTATTTCTTTAAAGAGATCCATTTGCACATCACTGGTATGTTGTTTAAGAGAAAGAAAGGCAATGTAAGTGCGTAGTCAAAATTTGCACATGGAAGACAAGATGAAATAGGAAATTGATGCTGGAAATGTTGAAATTATAAGACTCATGTATAATATTTAAGACAACTTTTTATTATTTTTTTTAAATGTAAAAAAAAAAAACTACTTAATTACACTAATTGTTGAATAAAACTGACAAGCAAAAAGGAAGCCTAATATTGCTGGTAAGAACAAACAAATTTACTAAAATGAATATTGTTTAACGACATCCTTTTGTGAAAGATGTGGAGACCTGGATATCACTTAATCACTTTATCAATTCATTAATCTAAGAATGTCTCCTTTTATTTGTGTAATTTGGTGGAAAACAATATAAAAGTAAGCAAAATGAAAATAAACAAAATAATACATATGTTTGAACATGATTAACTGTACTGTAAAGCAGCTTTATTAAAGTAAACTATTAGAGTTAACCTCTTTCTCCAACATAGGCTCATTTTGAAAATGTGCACTATACGTTTCTGGAGTTCGAGAATTACACTCAATGGCCACTTTAATAGGTACACCTTACTAGTACCTGGTCGGACCCCCTTTTGCCTTCAGAACTGCCCTAATCCTTGTGTCATTAGCAAGGTACTGGAAATATTCCTCAGAGATTTTGGTCCATATTGACATGATATCATCTCACAGTTGCTGCAGATTTGTCAGCTGCACATCTATGATGCGAATCTCTCGTTCCACCACATCCCAAAGGTGCTCTATTGGATTGAGATCTGGTGTTGTGGGGACCATTTCAGTTGATGCGCTTTATGAGAAAGTATCCAAGAAGATATCTCCCACACCAATACACTACCACCACCAGCCTGAACTGTTGATACGAGGCAGGATGGATCTATGTTTTCTTGATGCCGAATCCTGACCCTATCATTCGAATGTTGCAGCAGAAATCAAGACTCATCAGACCAAGCAACATTTTTTCAATTTTCTATTGTGCAATTTAGGTGAGCCTGTGTGAATCGTAGCCTCAGTTTCCTGTTCTTAGCTGACAGGAGTGGCACCCTATGTGGTCTTTTGCTGCTGTAGTCCATCCGCTTCAAGGTTCAACATGTTGTGCCTGTTGTAATGAGCTTTCTATCAGCTCGAACCAGTCTGGCCATTCTCCTTTAACCTCTGGCATCAACAAGGCATTTGTGCCCACAGAACTGCCGCTCACTGGATATTTTCTCTTTTTCGGACCATTCTCTGTAAACTCTAGACATGGTTGTGCATGATAATCCCAGTAGATCAGCAGTTTCTGAAATACTCAGACCAGCCCATCTGGCACCAACAACCATGCCATGGTCAAAGTCACTTAAATAACCTTTCTTCCCCATTCTGTTGCTCAGTTTGAACTGCAGCTGATTGTCTTGGCCATGTCTACATGCCTAAATGCCTTTTCACAGTATATATGATAATATTTTTTCTAATGGGAAAAAGTCTTATTTGTTTTATTTTGGCTAGAATAAAAGCATTTTTAAATTCAAAATTTCATAAAAAGGTCAAAATTATTAGCCTCTTTTTTTTTTTTCTTTTTTTTCCCCGATAGTGTACAAAACAAACCATCATTATACAATAACTTGCCTAACCTGTCTAGTCAACCTAATTATAACCTAGTTAAGCCTTTAAATGTCACTTTAAGCTGTATAGAAGTGTCTTGAAAAATATCTAGTCAAATATTATTTACTGTCATCATGGCAAAGATAAAATAAATCTGTTATTAGAAATGAGTTATTAAAACTATTATGTCTTCTCTCTGTTAAACAGAAATTGTGGAAAAATATAAACGGGGCAAATAATTCAGGTGAGCTAATAATTCTGACTTCAACTGTATATTTGTGTATATATATGCGTATATATGTATATATTATATAATACATTCATTCATTCATTTTCTTTTCGGCTTAGTCCCTTTATTAATCTGTGGTCACCACAGCGGAATGAACCACCAACTTATCCAGCATGTCTTTTAGCAGCGCATGCCTTTCCAGCTACAACCAGTCAATGGGAAACATCCATACACACTCATTGACACACATACACTATGGACAATTTAGCTTACCTAATTCACCTATAACACATGTCTTTGGACTTGTGGGGGAAATTGGAGCACCCGGAAGAAACCCATGAACACGGGGAGAACATGCAAACTCCACACAGAAACGGCAACTGACCCAGCCAAGTTTCGAACCAGTGACCTTCTTGCTGTGAGGTGACAGTGCGACTCATTCAAAGTATTGTTTACACAAAGTGAAGTTTAATCACATTATTACCAAAATCCAATTGTATTGTATTTATGAGGGTGTAAGGAAACATGGCCAATGACACTAAAACTGCAAGATATCAGTCGTCAAAAGTGTGTGAACTGAACCTTAAAAATTAAACAATACACAAGATTGGTGGCTTTGTTTTCTTGATCCTCCTTTTAATGAAGAAAAGGGCCCTTGGTCAGCAGGCCGATATGTTGAAATGGCTTCAGATAACTGGTTTAATTACTCAGTCAATTAGTGAAGTGAAGCAGGACTTTGGTAGTAACACAAGACATTACTTTGAGTAAACTAATTGCTTTTTGCTCAACACTGCGGAGAAACACACTATAACAAAACCATCAACTTTTAAATTTAAGGCAGCAGAAAGACCAGGATAAACGCTGAGCCTTTCCCATAAAATAAAATATATTGATGAAAATGCCTCACAATTTTATGACCGTTACAGCATCTTTTAGGCATTGTTTGGTCTTAGAGTTATTACAGCAATTCTTTCTTTTATCTTATTAAAAGCATAACCGTAAACCGGCCACCTGATAAGGGGCTAAAAAGCAACATAAAACCATCTAAAATAGTGAGCGATGTGCCTCTTATAGAGAGTTAGACGGCAAACTCATTATAAAGCCATTAATGTGTCTCATAATATGATGTCATGCACAAAAAAACATGGCATTAGTCAATTTGGACTTATTGTTTTTATGATTTGCTAACATATTTATTGTTTTTAAAGTTGGATTTGCTGTGTTTTTATCATTCTGTAGTCTATCGACATGCAGTTACAGCTGTGGAAATGTTTTAGATTTTACCTAAGGTCATCTGGCACAATGAATCTTTCCTTTTTCTTTCACATATATGAATATGCATACACTAACATTCTAAACTTTGAGGTCTCTCACCAAGGCTCATAAAAATACATCAAATACAGCAAAAAAGGAATTATTGGAAATATTATTACAATTTAAAATAACATTTCAATAAAATGTCGTTTATTTCTCTGATAGACAAAGTCATGTGATGATGCTGACAATGGAGTTGGGGATCCATGTGCGGGTTTCATTAACAAAGAATAGTTGAGCAGGCAACGGTCAAACACAGGAGCAAACAGTATCATACAGGGTAGTCCAAAAGAGTAGTCGGGTCACAGGCAAATAGATGGTCCGGGCGTCTAACAGCATAAACAATAAACTAAGAGAGGGTCAAGAAACATGGCATGGGAAAAACAAGACAAGGTAAATGCTTTGTAATGTTGACAGGTTAACAAGACTCAGCACAGTGTGTGGAAATAAGAGGTTGACATGATTTGTAGTCCATTTGGTAGCAGATGCCCTCACAGTGATGTAATTTGCTCCACTGAGTGTATGTGCAAGTCTGCAGCCAGACACTGTTGCTTTATCTGATTAGTTGGCTGCAGTAGTTGACCAAACAATACTTATTTTGCTAGTCCTCTCTAAAATGATCAATAGCCTAGTAGCAGTGTTTCCCCTACCCTGTCCCACTTAAAAGTCAGGGCATTTGGTATGACCTATTCATTTTTACAGCTACATTTAAAAAATTGCCTTTTGCATCAACCCAGGCTCATTACGGATATGTACCCAGGTCTACATTTCTGGGGACAGCAAAATATATAACTGGAGGTGTGTCTGCTTGCAGTTTTTGTTTTTGCAAAATTACCAGAGGCCACTGTGTATGCTTTTTGATGATCTCAAATTTCTCTTGCATATCCTCTTCTTGCTTAAATCCACCAGAGGGCGCAATATGCACTTCAGCCAACCAGGCCAGCCTTCTGTTAACTGACTGACTGACCCACCCACCCTCGTCCCTAAACCCAACCAATAGTGTTTTCAAAAGCAGTCTAGAAAAGGAAAAGCGCTACTTCTTTCCACAAAACATGAAGATTAGACAGAAAACATTGTTCTCAGCTGTAATAGGTTATTATTCTTTAAACCACAAAGCTGACAGCTTAGAAAATGGCTGAATGGTGTTCCTGCATGTTATTCAGTAACAAGATCTCACCAAACTGTCAAAAACAGCAGTGTGACAGACAAGCATACAGTATAAATAGATGTGAACATATTCAGTGACTGTCAAGATTATTTAAAGTCCCTGGATGAGCCTGTGATATATAACGGTTGTTATCTAGGAATAACATACCTTGGAATGTTGTCATTGACCAATCAGAATCAAATAGCCCAGACAACCTTGTAAAATTTAATGTACAGTGATTATAATGCAAGGCAAGCACATTGCATGTACATCACATTAGGGGTGGGCGATATGACCTAAAATTAATATCACGGTATTTTTCATCTTTTGAACGGTGACGGTATAATATCACGGTATTACTTTCAATAGCAAAATAATATACATCTCAAGGAAGAACGGACAAAAGAAAGTCTCACTTCTATCACTCTTTAAAAGTTTTGGTTTGGTTCATTGTAAATGCTCAGTCTCGTTATGAGCTGATCTTCATTTCTCTGTGTTGGTGGAATAAAGCAGGCGATTTATGAGCAGACAGAGCAGGATTCTCATGATGACGATGTGCCTCAGGGTCCGCTATATGCCGCGGCCAAAACACAAACTAAATACAATCGTAATATAAATAAAATAAAAGTGAAATATTCAGTTTCGAATATAGAATCTTTGTTAACTGTATGATCAAAATTAAAAGAGCAGCCTATTCGAAATATTCGAAACTGAATATTTCACTTTTATTTTATTTATATTACGATTGTATTTAGTTTGTGTTTTGGCCGCGGCATATAGCGGACCCTGAGGCACATCGCTTCACCTCAAAGTTTATTAGTTATTCTTGTTTATTTTGTAAATAACTGACCGACAAAAACTAAGATACAAATTGTACAAAACAAAATTCGTTCAAAGAATATTTTTCTGCCGACGAAAATATCTGAATTGTATATTTTTGTGCGTCCCCATCCGCTACACAACTGTGTTTGTTTCGCTCCACGGGAAAAAAAGGATTTAATTTATGCTCCACTGTAATTGCTATACAAACCCCTGTGATATATTAGCTACATTTTTTTATAAATGTCTTTACACAAAATTATTATATGCTATAGCCTATAGCCTACTTTAAATAAGTCAAAATATATGCGATTGTTGACTCATCACAGGTTGCAGCATGCGCGTCTGTTAATAGCTTCTGTAAAAAAATACCTACATTTGACCAGCATTTTAGCAAAGCCTATATTAATATACTGATATTCCTGTGCCAGTTTGACACTGTAAATTAAACTGAGGAGAGTTTAACTACTTCACAACACTCCGTCACCTGAACTCAGCGCGAGGGAGAAGGAGAAAAGTGCAGCGCTGAGGTAAAATCATATTCTCAAGTCATATTCTTTAAAATAATGACTTGTATTAAAAATGTTGATAAAGGGACTGGGATATATAGAAATTACAGCGGTGCGTTAAAAATGCTTATTTTTATATATCTGCGCGGTTAACCGACATACCACATGATTTCTTCCATTACCGTCACAGCCCTAATTCAGACACACAAATGCTCCCAAATATATTATGAGGGCGCATAGATTAAATTTCGGGCGCTCATGCGACCAAAATGGTTGCAATTTCGAGCCCTGTAGTATAAGGACATGTATTCAGACCACAACTGAATGTTTGAAGAAAATTGAATGCCTTATTATTTAGAATTAGCTATTATTGATGTAAATGCAGCCGTTCAAGGCGCATAATTGATTTATACCGGTATTGACGGTATTAGAAAATCCATGTCGTGGCGCAATGTCACACCGGTGATGACTATGACACCGGTATACCGCCCACCCCTACATCACATATTTTTCAGCTTCATGCTTGATTCATAGACTTTTGTCATGCCATTTTAAATGGATCATTTTGATTGTATGGTGGTTTGTAAGACTAGTCAGTGTACAAGATTCCTTTTTAAATCTTAATCAAATTATGTGACACATTGCTACACATGATCCTTCAGAAATTATGCAGATATGCAGATTTGATGAATAAACACTTATTATTTTTAACAATACATCATAAATGTTGTACTCCTGAATAGATTTATGGTAACTACTGCATCTTTCAGAATTATTTAATGAGGAAATTAGGAAAAATTCAATAGAACAGCCTTTTAAAAAGATTTTATTATAGATTTAATAAGTCTTTACTGTCACATCCGTTTATTGAATTGATGATTAAAAGTATGAACTTCGTATAAACAAGCAAATTATAGAATTATGGCGAATGATATGGTTACATAGAAGTGATTGAAAGCGGCATGAGCTGCTGTCTAGGAAATTTGTTTTCTGATCTGCAGTCTCTTTCTCTCTCTCTCTCTCTCTCTCTCTCTCTCTCTCTCTCTCTCTCTCTCTCTCCCTCTCTCCCTCTCTCTCATCCTTTTATCTGAATTCAGAAATGAAGTATGTCATAGAGATTTTGCCTCAGTGTGACTGGAACAGAAGTTCCCAGAATCTCATGATTGGTCACAAAATATCCATCAAGCATCACTTTGTTCACATTTGCACAGAATGTCTTGTTGGTCTGCGCTTTCTAGTTTCCACAAAAGGAAAGATAAATGAATTTCAGTGTGACACAGTGGTGTCCCAACAACAAGAAAATGGGAATTCATGCTTAGTTTTTTCCCAACAACTTGAATTCAAAGGAAAATAAGGCGATTGTACTTTACACCATGCTGATGTGAAAGTTCAGCTTTTAGGTTTACATTAAATGCTATTTTACATTCTGCGTAATACTCGAAACATCTTCACGCAATCTTTTAATTCAAAGAACCAACATGCATGCAGAAAAAAAATCATGACCACCGTAAAAATTTGGGCCCACACACATTTTTCACTGTTCCGCCGTAACAGGCTCATTTCACTAGAGTCCAGATAAAAGCATCTGCAATTAATAAAGAATTTGCTTATCTCAGCTTGTGTGCTGCTCCAAGACTTTAAACTATTCCAAAAATAAAACTCTTAATTAATGTTTCCCACATTTAACTTTTCTTTTCTTTTCTTTTCAATTATTAAAAGGGCGTCATGGTGTCTCAGTGGTTAGCACTGTCATCTCACAACAAGAAGGTCGCTGGTTGGAGTCCCAGCTTGGCCAGTTGCCGTTTCTGTGTATAGTTTGTATGTTCTCCCCGTGTTGGTGTGGGTTTCCTCTGGGTGCTTCGATTTTCCCTGCAGTCCAAAGCAGAGATGCCCAAACCAGGGCCCGCGGGCCAAAGTTGGCCCATGGTAACCTTTGGTCCACCATCCCATTTGAGAAAAGAGGAAGAATTAAAGGTGGTGGATGGTTTACAGACTGTAATTTCTAATCTAATATAACCTTTTGTTTGTTTGTTTTATTGCTAAGCTACAAAAAACTATCTGAAACATGAAATGTTTCAACGAACTGTTGTAAATTAATCCGATTTTGAAAAAAAATTATGTTCCGTCGCCTGACGAATAGAGAACAATACAAAGACACCAGTGAGCAAATGAAGGCAGCGGCAGATTCTGCTTGACGAGTGTATTCAGCATTGAACTTCACTGTGTTATAAATGTTTTATTTTTATTTTAATAAGTTATTACAAATTTTTGCCATTTAAAGTACAATTTAAAGTAAGGTTTGACGATTTAAAGTAAGGTTTTTTAAAAATTTATTTATAAACTTTCGGCCCACAGCTCTCAATGTTATTGGCTTTTTGGCCCTTCATACGAAAAAATTTAGGCATCCCTGGTTTAAAGATATACGTTACAGGTGAATTGAATAAGCTAGATTGGCTGTAGTGTGTGTGAATGCGAGTGTGTATGGGTGTTTCCCAGTACTGGGTTGCGGCAAGAAGGGCATCTGCTGCATAAAACATATGCTGGATAAGTTGGCAGTTCAATAAAGGGACTAAGCTGAAGGAAAACGAACGAATGAATGAACGAATCCCATTATTCTTAACTCTAGTAGCAGCATCGGAAATTAGTCTAGACCCACAGAACAGCAAAAACATACAAATCAGTTTGAACAAGGGCCACTCGCTCCTTAATTAAATATTCATTGGCCGGGGTGCTGTAAAATAAAATCACTCATCCCACAAACACACATTCCCCCCAAAAAAAAGGCCATTTCATTTTGAGTAAAGTAGAAAAGTTGATGATAAAGGAAAGCACATGTGTTGAGGACCGATAAGCCTCCGCTTGACACTGGCCCTCCTGCCATTTATTGTTGCGGCGGTGCATGGGTGAGAATTAAAAACAGAAAAGAAAGAAATTACAATGGGCAAAAGAAACAAAGTCGGACCTGAAACAACAGCGTCTCTGCAGGATCCCACGTCTCAGTTGAGGAGAAAAAAAATAAAACAAAAAAAAACTTGCCTGTTGACCCGTCGTTATCAGGACTTGCTGGAATCAAAGAGCCAATTAAATGGGATTTAGAGTGTGCTTCATTTTTCCACTTCTGTTACTGAACAGCATGAAATATATTGTGTGTCGTATTGAAGCAGGCGGCGAGACTGGCAAAGGCAGATTGCCAATGCACTGCCTAGCAACTAAAAAAAAATTGTTGAGTTTTATTGTACATATTCCATGAGTAATCCTCTGTCAGATTGCGTATGAAGGTGATTCGTCTTCCCCAAAATATTCTCGGTTTACTTTTATCTTTTTTTTTTTTCCCCTCCTTCAGACTGAACACCTTATCCATTAAACTTTAAAGCCACTCTGCGCAGACAGGCATCCTGCATTAGTCTGCAAAGATATTTAATAATAACCCAATCCATCTCACGAGATGGAAGATGACCTTGTTTAACATCGCTCTGAGAGAAGGGTCAGATGTTGGGAAGAGCTTTTCATCCCCTCAGACAATAAAGCCTGGACACAGACGATTGCATTTCTTTTTCTTTTTTTTGGTAGGGCACAGAAATGGCTGTAAGTAGTGTTGTCAGGATGATGTCTACAGCAAGAGGAATTGTGTCGGCTGCAGAAGGACAGAGGATCGGTCTGTGCCCCTCTGTCTTGCTGGATCACATCAGCGTCTTTGCTAATCTTCTGGGAGATAGTGGAACTAGCGATTTCTCTGTGGATGTACGCACTGTTTGTCCTCGAAAGCTCCAGAGCGTATTTTCTCAACCTTTACATCGCTCTGCCTGTGACTAACATCTTTTCAGCAAGAGTCTCTTGAGGATTGAAATTTCCAGAATTTGTTATTGTGGTTTTGATTTATTACACGACTCTTTGTTATGCTCGATTCTGATTGGTCAGTCTCTGGGGTCAAATGACCTTTAGGTGATATGCTTTAGCATCGCCCATGCGGTATACTGCTACAATGATCAAGGCTTTTTGAATTAAATAATATATGAGTTCATAGAATCTTATTGGGTAGCACTTTATTCTTATAAGCGGTGTTCATGACACTGTTGTGAATATGAAGGAGATTTTATGCATGCTTATAATAACTGTCATAAAATGTCATTGCCTCATTGTGACAAATCTTTGTCTTTGTCTTGACCACTTGACATCAAACCTGTCAGTTTTTTTTGTCATGACAACTTGATGTTACTAACACAACAAATCATCCACAGTCATAAATCTATCATAAACATCACTGTCATGATGCCATTATAGACAATAGTGTATGTACAGCTATTTTATGTGCAAATTGAAATGTAAACTAAGTATGTGTGTTAAATGAATATGTGTATACACTCACCGGCCACTTTATTTGGTGCACCTGTCCGTTTGCTTGTTTACGAAAATTTCTAATCAGCCAATCACATGGCAGCAACTCAATGCTTTTAGGCGTGTAGACATGCTCAAGACGATCTCCGGCAGTTCAAACCGAGCATCAGAATGGGGAAGAAAGATGATTTAAGTGACTTTGAATGTGGCATGGTTGTTGGTGACAGACGGGCTTTTCTGAGTATTTCAGAAACTTCGCGCACAACTATCTCTAGGGTTTACAGAGAATGGTCTGAAAAAAGAAAATATCCAGTAAGCGGCAGTTCTGTGGGCGCAAATGCCTTGTTGATGACAGAGGTTAGAGGAGAATGGCCAAACTGGTTCGAGATGATAGAAAGACAACAGTAACTCAAATAACCGCTTGCTACAACAGAGGTATGCAGAAGAGCATCTCTGAACGCACAACACGTCTAACCTTGAGGTGGATGGGCTACAGCAGCAGAAGACCACACAGGTTGCACTCCTGTCAGCTAAGAACAGGAAATGGAGGCTACAATTCACACAGGCTCACCAAAATTGGACAATAGAAGATTGGAAAAAACGATGCCTGGTCTGATGAATCGATTTCTGCTGCAACATTCAGATGGTAGGGTCAGAATTTGGCATCAACAACATGAAAGCATGGATCCATCCTGCCTTGTATCGGTTCAGGCTGGTGGTGGTGATGTACTGGTGTGGGAAATATTTTTATTGGCACACTTTGGCCCCATTAGTATCAATTGAGCATTGTGTCAACACCACAGCCTACATGAGTATTGTTGCAGACCATGTCCATCCCTTTATGTCCACAGTGTACCCATCTTCTGATGACTTCTTCCAGCTGGATAACACACCATGTCATAAAGCGTGAATCATCTCAGACTGGTTTCTTGAACATGACAATGAGTTCACTGTACTGAAATGGCCTCCACAGTCACCAGTTCAATCCAATAGAGCATCTTTGGGATGTTGTGGAACAGGAAATTCGCATCATGGATATGCAGCTGACATATCTGCAGGAAATGTGTGATGCTATCATGTCAGTATGGACCAAAATCTCTGAGGAAAATTTCCAGTAGCTTGCTGAACCTATGTCGCGAAGGATTAAAGCAGTTCTGAAGGCAAAAGGGGATCTAACCAGGTACCTGTAAAGTGTACCTAATAAAGTGGCTGGTGAGTGTATATGTACATAAATAGTGTTGTATGTTCTACAATTATTATCAAGTGTTCATGAGATGCATTGGATTAGGCAAGAAACTCTTATGGTAGTGTAGACCAGACTGTAAAAGTTCAAAGAGGCGTCCAAAGTGATTTTTTTCTTCCCTTTTGCTCACTCTGGATAAGTACATTTCTTGGAGAGCAGGGAGGGTTGTACCAGTAATTTACTCAGCAGTCCAAACTATCTAACATAGTCTTCGTAGGTCAAATTCCTGAACCAGACAGTTGTTAAACTAAAATTGCTTTTATACACTGAAAATAGTTAAAATTATCTAACAAAAAGTAACAACAACAAAAGATAATCTTGTTTAATCAAATTAAAAAATTGTATAATAATTAATCATATAATATGGAAGAACTATTCAAATTCATTGTGATTTACTAAAAAAAGCATGTCTTCACACATTTTGTGCCTTTGTTGATAGAGATTACGAGCACCTTATCGACTCTTGCTCGTTTGCAAGCAAATCACCATAAACACTGGTTTATCTTTGTTAATGTTATATGTATTGTCACTACCTGCAGAACTTTCTTCTTCCACTTATGCTTTATGGGATTGTGATTTCATGCTAATTTTTACAATTTACATAAATATGCCATTTTACCATTATTTAGATGTTTAATTTTAATTTAATTAGATGTTTATTACATTTAAATTTGCTTTAATTTGTGTTTAATAAAAAAAAACTTTATTAAAAAACTTTAAAAAAAACAACAACATCAAAAATACATTTAATTTTACTATTTAAATCAGTTTAAATGTTTATATGTTTAAATTTCATAAGCACTGTCACCTCACAGCAAAAAGGCCACTGAGTCCCAGCTGGATCAGTTGGCATTTCTGTGTGGAGTTTGCATGTTTTTCCCGTGTTGGCATGGGTTTTCTCCGGGTGCTCCGGTTTCCCCTACAGTCCAATGAGATGTGCATAAGTGAATTAGATAAGGAAATTGAATTAATGTTTAAATTTAAATGTCACGTTGCATCCATACAAGGCACATGGTTTATTAAAAGAATCAAATTGCAGCATTTACATTTAATTTTGACTATGACAAAACATGAACTGCCAAGTGCCAATCAAACCAAGCCAACTATAAACTCACTTAACATTTTTATTATAATGATCTGACCTGTGTTAAGAGTAAAGCCAGTGTGTGAAGCTCCTGCTGTGCATTGGGTGAGAGGGTCCTACTGTAGTCTGGACAGAATCCTGTTGCTCTTTGTCTGCAAAATACAATATTGATAGTTTTCAGTCACGTGACCCAGAGACCTGGCAGGCAAAAAAACACTGGGTCATAATGGCAGCTAAATTGGGATCTCCATAGAAACACAGCCATATTTGCATCACATTTCAAAACAAAACAAAGATATGATCACAAACTTTACATTATGGACAATTGTGATTCATTTACTGCTATCACAGCCATTTTTCCGTCATTTAGAACCATCATGTCCCTGTCAAAGCTCTAATTCAGTGACATTTACATCTATCTTTTGATTATTTCTCAAAGATTTAGTCATGAGCGATATCATTATAGCTGTTAAGTGTTGCTTTTATATTTGGTGTTAGTTTGTTTTGCTTAGGTTAATATTTGTTCACTTTTGTTATTTATGCTTTCACTTTGCATTTCAATATACATTTTAATTGCACTTAACTTGCAAATTAGAATAGGAAACTGTAACTGTCAGAAAAAACTGTATAAAAAGCGTACCATCCGACAGGTTTAGTTACCGTAGATTGTTATGGGTCAGTGATGCTATACGATTCAGCACAAATCTATAAATTTTTCCTTTCTGGCTGTTCTTTCTATGAGGGAATCCTGTAGAAGCACAGCCCAGACATGTCTCCTCATTATAAAGTAATGCTGTATTGTTATTGCACAACAAATTGTCTGGCTTTTATGGCTAAAAAAAGAGAGAAATCACCCAGCCCATGACTAGGCAGTCAGTGGGGTTGGTGTATAGTCACTTGAAAACTATAGACCATTTCAATGCGGTCATGTCATTGGCCCATTCCTGCTTGTTACCAAACTATTTCATAACTGTAACAAGAGGCGATCAATCATAACTTAATGTTAAAACAGCTATCATAACATTATTTATCAACATGTGGCTCTTTTTGGATTCTCAGAATCCATAGAAATTAAAAATGTAAAACAGGAAATGCGTTGGGACCATTGTTTTTGTTTACATCCCTCAAAATGGTCTTTTAATATAATGCCACAATTACTTGCATTTCTACTACTCATAAACTAATGACAGTATTTCTTGATCATTCATTCATTCATTCATTTTCTTTTGGTTTAGTCCCTTTATTCATCAGAGGTCTCCAAAGCGGAATGAACTGCCAACTTATCCAGCATATGTTTTACACTGAGGATGCCCTTCCAGCTGCAACCCAGTACTGGGAAACATCCATACACACTCATTCTCACTCAAACACTACGGCCAATTTAGTTAATTTAATTCACTTATACCTGCATATGTTTGGACTGTGGGGGAAACTGGAGCACCCGGAAGAAACCCACGCCAGCACGTGGAGAACATGCAAACCCTACAAAGAAAATGCCAACTGACCCAGCCCGTACTCAAACCAGTGACTTTCTTGCTGTGAGGCGTGAGCCACCGTGTCACTGCAATTTCATGATCAATATCCATAAATTAAAATTTTATAAATCAATGACAATGACAATGTTTCCAAGTGTTTTCTTATGGAATTGGGCTTCTTATGATCTCTGTCCTCAGGTTGTTTTCTAATTCCACATATACTATATTTACCTGAAGTTCTGGCGTTGAAATATTTTACTCAACCATGTGTATATTCTACCAATGATAGAAAATTACTAGGATGTTGTAAGAAAGTACACATAGGTGCAGGTCAGAGCCCTGAGAGTGTTTGTGTTTGTGTGTGTGTGTGTGTGTGTGTGTGTGTTTGTGTGTCTGGGGGCAGGGAGGGCTGTGAACGGCCTGCTGCACTACAGCCTTGTTTGTTTTCATTTCCATAGTAACAATTGGCAGGACTCTCCCACTTTTTGCTATATAATAATTAAAACAGTATATTAATATTTAATTGAACAGCATATTTTGAGTTTAGAGTTTAGAATTCAACTTGTTGTGGGCTGGTTTGATTGGCCTTTGGGCTATTTTTGATTGGCCATTGAGCTACTTTTGTTGTGAAAACCTGGCAACCAAGCCGGTGGTGGCACATAAGGATGCTGTCATAGGCTGCCAATGATAGTGCATCATTGACTGGAGCAGCCAATCACCGGTCACTCTGATTCAGAGAATTCTATGGCACAGAATGAATTGTTATGTGTATATTTTATTTTTAGTTCAGGTTGGATTTTTTTTTTGTGCAGCGTAGATTTTCTGTGTGCGGAGACCATGTCAGCAGTGCAGAAGTACCCATGCATGCAGCTTAGTGGAAACCGTTTTGTGTTTAAAAGACATCTAATAGACATCCAAACATAGACGCCTTGGCTAAAACAAAGCTAAAATTGGGCTGTCACTGAAATGATAATTTAGCAATAGTCCAAAAATACATCTGTTATCATACAGAGAGTTTGCTATTGACAGACTTCATGTGTGTATTTATTAATTTCTCTGTATTTGATGACTACTCTATTTTTGGACTGTTGTAAGAAGTATAATTACATTTTTACTGATGGGCCAATTTCAGCCTTGATTTAGCCAAGACATCTGTGTCTGGATATTTATTAGACATATTTTTAACAACAACAAAACCAACAAAAATTGTAATTGTTTATAAAAAATGTTTATGCAAAAGTAAAATAAAGCATAATACATCAATTGCGTCAAATTGCACCAATCATGCTGTGCAGCTAGCGGATGGCAAAAAGTATATAAATGTTCACAATTTTACACTTTTTTTCTTTCCTTATAATTCTTTCATTATTATTATATAATGAAATTTTGGTGGTAAAAATATTGCTATTTATGTCAATATCACTGCCTGCACATGAGGTAGTTTGTCATTTTCAAAGTTGCAGACATACGCTGTCGCTGACAGTGACAGATGCAGACAAGTTCTCACAGAATGAAGCACCTGCTATCTCTCTCTCTCTCTCTCTCTCTCTCTCTCTCTCTCTCTCTCTCTCTCTCTCTTTGTCTTCAGATTAATGATCGAATTGTCTTACAAATGTCTAAAGGTAGTACTCTTGTATATAATGAATGATCTTCCCCTGAGTGTAGAGTCACAATACACAAGCTTTATGACACAGAGTGAACACAACAATAATCTACTCAAAAACATAAGACAAGTAATTTCCATATTGTTCAAATTTGTGCTGAGCGATGCTTCAAAATGTTTAATTGTAATCAATTGCATGCTTTTTCTGTGATTTATTGTGATTTTATTTTTTGTACTCTTATTAGCAAAATTCAACAATGAATTCAAAAGTAGTGTGCACTTTGATTTTCAACACACGGTCATTGGGAATATGTGACAGGGGACACATTTTTTCGTCAATTGTGTCATCTGCGCAAGTGATTCA
The DNA here is from genome assembly GCF_903798145.1 of Danio aesculapii. NCBI lineage: Eukaryota > Metazoa > Chordata > Actinopteri > Cypriniformes > Danionidae > Danio > Danio aesculapii. Next base: position 40,446,543 of record NC_079439.1, on the reverse strand, counting down.
AGTAATTTAACTCAAGTTGAATATAAGCTTACAGTGAAAAACTTCCCGTGAGTAGCTACGGCAGGTGATGCAAAGCTCTGTGTTTATTATGAACCCAGCATTAGGTCCATTACAAAAGTTCTGATTGGTTGAGATAATTGATGATGTACATCCCAAAGCCAGTACTGTTAAAAATCCCATTTCTTCTGTGACCCATTGTCTTTGTGTATTCAAATCCAGTGAGCAATGGACTTGAATAAGGAATAAGGGAAATAATTGCCGGCTTTAATTATGCAATGTATTATCAAGATAATAATGTGTTAACTTCCATGGCCTAGTAAAAAAACACTATAAAACAAAACTTCTGCCCAAACTTCTATCCTGGACAAGTGTATCTGTTTGCGGACTGCAAGACGGCGACGTAACATGGAGCGTAACTTGTACAATTTCAGAAATAAAGGTACGCGAGTTGCCACCTTTTCAAAAGGTACACATTTGTACTCGAAAGGTCCATTTTTGTACCTCAAAGGTATATATTAGTACCAAAAAATTTTGGGAGGAACACTTTTTTACTTTTAAGGTACTAATATGTACCGTTTAGGTATTAATAATCACCTTAAAGGTACAAATTTGTACCTTTCGAAAAGGTACCACCCCATTGACAGATCTTTATTTCTGAGAGTGTAGTAAGTTAGAAAGGGTGTAACTTGCAGTTATCGAGATCCCATTGAACCATCCGAGATGTCTCAACCAGATGTTGTTGGCAAGATGGCGGAAATACTTAACAGAGAACATTTTCACCAAATGTTTTCATGAGATCTCTCCAAATTTATCCAAAACCAATTCATTTGAAATGTTGTTATTCATTTATTTAGCAACTCCACCATGCAACTTGTTGACTTCATCCTCAATTTTGTCATGACAGTTAGCCTACTCTGCGTCGCTCCCTGTGATTGCAAATAACAGTACAATGGCGAGTGCATTAAGTATGTCTCCGCAACTCGCGTCTGTAAGTTAATAACTGCGATGGTTGGGGAAGGTTTAGACATTAATAACAATGAGGGTTGCGTTTAGGTTTGGGAAAGGTGTAAACGTTAATAATGATGGTTGGGTTTAGGGTTGTGGTGGGTATAGAAGTTAATAACTGTGATGGTTGAGTTTAGTTGTTGAGTAGGCCTAGACGTTAATAACTGATGTACAGCGCCATCTTGCTGACAACGTAGGGTCTTCATAAGTTTAAGAAACGCCTCTAACATACTACAAGTTACACCCCTTCATGTTCTGCCCCTGTCTTGCAGTCCGCAGACAGACTCTACTCATCCTGGAGGTCCACTATCCTGTAGAGTTTAGCTCCAATCCAAATTAGACAGACTTGAACCAACTAATCAAGCTCTTACTAATTATAATTGAGGCTTCCATGTAGGTGCGTTCAGGCAAGTTAAAGCTTCTAAAAGTAGCTAAAACTTCAGGACATCGGTCCTCCAAGACCGATCGCAAACCCAACTCTAAAGAGCAATGTTTGCTTATCCAGATGGATTCTGACCTATAAGATCCTGTTTGAAAATGCCATTTGCAGTGCAGAAACACATCATTAAATATAGAAAAAGGTTACAAGTTACCTGTTTGATGGCGTTATTTGGCGACCTAGCAATCTCGTCTGGAGAATTGAGAAGTTTGAGAAATGAAGAGGCTTCAGGTTGAGGCAATATTTTTGTACTAAGACTTCAATGATTTTTTTGAAGCAAGTTGACTTCACAAGGGTATGTTTTTAGGAAAACTCCCACTCACAATGTAAAAAAGCAAAGGTCCCGCAAAAAGCAAACGCTTGTGCTTGTTATTCGCTTGCTGCATTTTTAACCACTCTTTGCTTTTAGTGAGTGTGAATAAAATGAATGTTGGAGATCGCACTGGACCGGATGTATTGGGAGCTTCTGTGAGCTCAAGACCTCACTCCAAACGACTGTAAAAAAAAATAACAAGCTTTCAGCAAGTGACAATGAGCTCTGTTATAATGTTGTCATAAATATGGTAGACAGTAGCTCAGTTCCTCTCAGTTGGTTTCTTCAAGATAAGACACTGCGCTGAGCTGCTGCGCTTCCTCATCTTTTGATCTTGACTGTCATGTTCTGTTTGTTACTGACATACTTTCATCAGTGGATTTTGTTCTAATTTGAAAATAACGGGATCACTTTTTTTTCATTTGTTAGAGTGTGGATGCATGTACAATGGTTTGAGGTTTCAGACACGTCCTATTCTAATACACCTGGTAGCTCAGAGTTCTTGAAATTGTAAAGTATACTTTGAAATGCAAGTGTCTGATGTTGTACCATACAGTAGGCGCTATCAATGGAATAAGGAAAGTATTGTTCTCTTCCTCAACCGAAGCCTGGAGCTGTTGTACAAATGGAAAGGTACATTGGGCTTCTTCAGAAAGAGTCCTAGTACAACCCTGGGGCAAGGGCTTTTCATGTCCTTACTGGAAAAGTCATGTTGAAAGTCAGCATGCTATGCGTCACACATGCCCAAAGCAGATTTTACACCTTTCATGCGCAGAAGTGGCCAAAAGTATCGTCTAGAGGGCACATTTGCACAATATTTGTTTATATGACATTAGATGCAGATTTAAAAAGATAGTTCACCCAAAAAATTAAAAACCCTCAATTGATTCCAAAGCTTAACAAGCTTCTTCATTCTATTAAATATATGTCTGTTAATAAATATTTGTGTTTAACAGAAGAAATTAACTCATAAAGGTTTTGGACAAGTGTTGGGTAAATTATTGGTAAAAGGTTGGGTAAAAGTTGAGTAAATTATGACAAATTTTGAATTTTTGGGTGAACTATCTACACAGGCTTATTGGAAATATATGCCCAAGACTACATTTTTGCACCAAAAAAACTGCAAAAATGTGCTTCAGTATTTGTTTGCCTGCAGTTTCAAGGTGATAGTAAATGCAATGGGGTGGTATGACTGTTGTCATACAGTACAAACATTTTTCAGGTCATCAAACAAATGTAAATACTAGTCAAAGATAACAGAAGTAAAACTAAAACAAATAAAACATAACTTAACTGGTTTATCAGAGTTCAACTTTTCTAGTTGCACCCAGATGAGTTGACTGTCATTCAAAATAAAAAAAATCATTTAAATTGGACCTCCCTAAGAAAGTAAAGTAGACTAAAAGATCCTAAAAAAGCTAAACATCTTGTCGAGATCCAAAGAAATTAAAAAACAAATGAGAAGTAATATAATTGAGATCTGGAAATGTTATTAAGCCATTTCTAAAGCTTTGGGACTGAAGCGAACCATAGTGAAAGACATTATCTACAAATAGCAAAAACATGGAACAGTGGAGAGCATTACCAGAAGTGGTTGGCTGACCAAAGTTAGTCTAAGAGTATAGCAACTCATCCAAGAGGTCACAAAAGACCCCACAACAACATCCAAAGAACTGCAGGCCTCATTTGTCTCAGTTAAGGTGAGTGTTCATGACACCACCATAAGTAAGAGACTGGGAAAAAATGGTTTGCATGGCAGATTTTCAAGACAAAAAACACTTTTGAGCAAAAGGAACATAAAGACTTGTCTTGTCCATTTTACTAGAAAATATCTTGACGATCTCCAAGACTTTAGAGAAAATACTCTGTGGACTGACAAGACAATAGTGTGTACCATTATGTGTGGCATAAAAGTAACACCACATATCAGAAAAAAACACATCATACCAACAGTAAAATGTTGCAGTGTGTTGTAGTGTGATAGTCTGGGACTGTTTTGATGTTTTAGGACCTTGACGACTTGCTGTGATAAATGGAACCATGAATTTAGCTGTGTACCAAAATGCTGGAGGAGAATATCTGACCCATCTGCTAGTGACCTCAAGCTGAAGCAAACTTGGTTTCTGCAGCAGGACAATGATCCAAAACACACCAGCAAGTCCATTTCTGAATGGCTGAATATAATTTAAATTAAGATTTTGGAGTGGCCTAGTCAAGGTCCTGACCTGAATCCAGTGGACATGCTGTGGCAACATAAATTCTTAGTTATTTATATTTAGAAAACTTTGTCCTGCCTACTGCACTGGCAATATTTTTGAAAGTCTGTGTTGTGTTGTATGCCTTTGTAGTATATTATTTATTTACAAAAAAATTGTTAAAAACGTTTATTAAACATTCATTACAAAGTATATAGTAGCTCGAGGAATGATGATTTACTTGGGACTATTTGACCGATTATCAGCTTTGCTCATACTGCAATGTAGGATTTAAAAAATCTTCTCCTCAGTAACCAGCTTCCATTCCTTCACACATTAGTGTCTGATGTGCTGCCAGTTCTGTGGAGTGTCAAACAAGAAGATTATTGTCTATTTATTGATCTTTCCTCTATAAGATTGTATTATTATCCACAGCATCAAATCGAATGTTCTCAGCTTGAGACATCTTTGCTGAGAAATTATATCTGGTAATGATAAATTGTGGTAATTAATAGTTAGAATAGAATGTAATTGATCATGACGATTAAATCAGCAAATAAGTTAATTGCTGCAACGAAGAACCTCTGCTTGTTCTGCTCTGTCTTTGAAATGGTCACTTCAATATTTTCTACTATTGAAAACTGTCATGAACTCTATTAAATCATCTATTCATTTTCTGGTATTTAAACCTTTGCAAATATGTCATGCTGGAATGCAGTTCATTCAAAACATGTTGATGCGTTCAGTTTGATCTTTTTAGTCTTTAATTAAAACCTTAATTAGTTTTAGATTTATGTTTAAGTACAGTTTAGGGGTCCTCATGTTAGTACAGTTTGTCCTCACAGTATAAGCGATGGAATGCACTCTAGCAAAAGCAACACCTTTTAATCCTGTGCAAAAGAGAGAAGCATCTGTGCAAGCCTCCTGTTCAATATGCTCTCTTAAACCTTTCCCTTCTCGCAGAGCAGTTTCCATAGCAATGCAGCAGGAGTTATTTCCTCTCTCTTCTCAGTTTTACTTGACCTCCACCAGAGGCCGTCTCAGAAGAGGACCCGGGCTGCCTCTGATTCTGCATAATTTCTACTGTAGTACAGTCATGTGTGTCATAGCCTCATGAATGGGGGTGTAACTGTCAGTGGAGGAATCCACTCGAGGAGCAAGTGCAGCAACCACCCACATCTCATCTGTCCACTCCTCCCATTCATCTTCACACACCACTGTGGGAGTTTAATGAAGTCTCAGCTAGTGCTCGGTTGTAAGATCTGACCTTTTCAGTGTTTTCTTTTTTTTTTTTTTGAGTGTAGATTTAAAATTATATTATGCTGTGCTTGTGATTTTTACATTTATTGTACTTTGTGGGAGCAGCATTCAATAGATACAGATGGATGAATGGATGGACAGGTAGACAGACAGACTGCCAGAAAGAGATCGCCACAAATATAAATAGATGGGTGAATAAATTAACGCACAAATGAAAAAAATAGACGGATATATATGGATGATTCGATAGATAGATGGATAGATAGATGGATAGATAGATAGATAGATAGATAGATAGATAGATAGATAGATAGATAGATAGATAGATGGATGGATGGATGGATGGATGGATGGATGGATGGATGGATAGGTAGGTAGGGAGGTGGATGGATGGATGGATAGATATGGATTGATGTGAAAAAGAAAGTATATTGATGGATGTAGTGATAGATGGGGATATAAGTAAAGAAGAGGAAGAAAAATCAGTTCTCAGTAGCCCAGCAACCTGTTTCCTCAGTAACAGAGATTGCGTTGTTAATCTCAGTGACATTATTCACTCTTTTCACACCGCATTTGAATCAATACCGAGCCCAGCACACTTTCATTAGAAAGCACCAGACGCACACCAGGCTATGCCCCATGTCGTAACAGAGACAAAGAAGAGGAAAAAGCAGAAACAATAACATGGTGGACAGCCATGGCAGCAATGTCCATTCCCTCCATTAGAGACACTCAGATAATGGGGTAATTTCAGTAACGCAGCATGAGATGAGTTGCACTCTTATTTCATGATGTTTTTTTCTTCCTTTAATTGATTTGTTGTTTGTCATCCCTACATTTCTCATTTTGTGTGCTTTTACGATTGACTTTTGTCGGCAGATATTTATCAACACATAATAAACCTCACAACGGCCACCGCATTAAGGATGAAGAATTTTTTGCTGCAATTAATCCTTTTGATTTATTCAATCTAATTCAAATCATTCAGTCAAAACTAAACCGTTGTCTTGAACTTAAAGAAACCCCACACAAAATGAACGCTTTTTTACTTAGCAGTTGTGAGTGTAATGAATTTGTTACATAATAGTTCTGGCTTGCTCTCAAGCCTTGCGTCTCACACATCTCCCCTAATTTGAGCAACATTTGATCATACATATTAGCAGTGCTATTAAAGTGGTACTTAGCTAAACCGTGGCTGCATTAGCCATGAGCGCTAGTCAAGGAGTGAAACTTTGATCTAACTTGGTCTCTGGAAAGCAGTCTCAGAGCCCTAGAAGGCAGTTTTTCATGCATTTACATCACCAGATGCTAGGTTCATGAAACGGTCATAAGCCAATCTTGTTTTGAACTTGCGAGCTGAAGTTTGTTCTCAAAAAGCCTGCAAGTGTAATATGATAAGACAAAATAAAGCCTCAGGAAATTCTTACAAGACACATGTGAAAAAGACATCTCTGCTTTGTTATTGGTAGCTATTTTACGATAGAATAAAAAAAAGTGAATAACATGAAGTATTTTGTATTCTTCATATGATGGCAGTCTGCACTGGCTTCAGTCTCAAGTGTTCAACAGTCTCCAGCAGCGGATTTTGTAAGGGATAATCATTGGCTTGCCATAGGGGTGGGCGATATGGAAAAAATATCATATCACGACTTTTTCTGGGGAAATCACGATTCATGATTTTTATCCCGATTCTTTTTCAAGTTGCTTTTTAAAGCCTATTTTGCAAATTTCAAAGGTACAATACAACCAAACTAATGTCCCCATATAAAAATATACTCTTACCATGTATTTTTATGAATATTTTAAAATCAGGGCTCTGAACCGGTTCAAGGAATGAAAACGAAAAACGTTAAATGAATGACATTTTGCAGGAACAGAAACAAAAAACGAAAACAAGATCAACTTTAATCGTTCTGAACAGAAACGTTTATGTAACGGGTGTACTGAATTTATGTAATATTGGACCAGACAATATAATCAGAAGACTTCAAGGTAAGTAAACGGAGGTGGGGGTGTAACTGAGCAATAACCAGACACAAAAGGTATGTTTTAAATATAAAAATACTTTTACTTTGGATTGTATGTTTTTTCTCTTTCCTTATATTTTTCTCAGAAAACAATAATTACCTTAGAAATACAAAACTATTTACACATGGTCCCCAGGGTGCACCCACTTTACAATTGTCATAAATCAAAAAACAAAATCACAATAAATAAGTTCAAGTAAAACCAAAAGAAACCATAAAAATAACACAAATAAATCAGTATGGTTGTTCACACTGAAATCAGTGAACTCAGTTCAATTAAGTTCAAGTTCTGTTTTTTTCTGTCAAGAAAATCAGTCCTTACAGCTGTGTTCGGAATCCCAGTCCATTAAAGGAAATAACTTTTTGGTATATTCTTACTTTATCCGGTGAAAGGAGGATAAACTGAAAATTTGGGTACTTCACGACTTTCCAGGTCGACGTGGGAGGCTCGCCCTCAATACAAAGAATCCAGGGAAACCGGGAAAATCTCCTCAGAAAAAAACCTGGCCTGATCACAGACCAGAATATATAAATAAGTTTAATGTGTTCAAAATAAGTTAAAAAACATACAAAATATACAACACATGGAACAAATAAAACACATACATGCACATGAATACTATAAAATGAGATATTATAATAAAATACCTGTCAAATTCACAATGCCTTTATCTCTCTATGGCCTTTTCACACACACGCGATTTCAAAATGGCGTCAGTGCACTGTAAACGCAATGCAACATGCGGTCTGACTTCAACACACTCTTAAACTCACTATCATGCTAAATAACAACTATTTTGCAGGTACAACTTGATTTAGTACAGCTACCAACACTTTTAAACAGTTTAGGAATCGTAACATACCGTATTCTATCCTTTTTGTTCAAGTTTACTCCTCTCTATTGCTCAGATAACCGGTCTCGTCTCTGCTCCGTGTCTCTCTCTGCCGGCAAGCTGGAAGGGGCGGAGCTAACAACCCGCTCCTACAATTGGCTGTTACTTTACCTTAAACTACATTTGTATACATGAATTTTATTTTGCTTATTATATTAATAAAGACTTGTAGATATAATAATAATATGATTATACTGCTCTGAATAATATTATAAATAATTATTCAACTATTTCACCAGGGTTACACTTTCCCCCCCTGAAATCATGCAAGTCCCTTTGCATGCTCTGAGTGGCTGATTAGTCACTACATTCAATGAGGCATCAGGTAAGTTGGAAAGGGCACCGGGACTTTCAACACCATTTAGGGAGCTAACAATGGCAGAGCTTAACCCCTGAAAGAGAGACTGGACAACATAAGAAAGGGGATTCCCGAGTTGAAGATAGTTAAGTCTGTTAGGTTCCTCTCTTTGTCTACTTGAGCGTCTGAGTGGTACATTTGGATTATGTCCTCTCTCAGCTTTGGGCTGTTCCTTCTCCTCCACAGAAACATCTGATATTACAGTACTTTCCTCCACTTCCTCTTTATCTCCACCTTCAACAGGTATGTAAGTTTCTGTTTCCTCTTCAGGTGTGTGACCTTTCACAGTGTCATGTGGATCATTAACAGGTGAATCGTCAACTGAAATATCAGCAGGTAAGTATTCCTCTGGAGCATTATCAGGTGAGTATGTATCGGGAACATTGGCAAAGGAATTGTCAGCTGGAGTGTCAACATGTGAGTAATCTTTTGGAGTATCAACAGGTAAGTATGGTGTATTGTTACCTTCTGAAGGCTTTAGATTAACTGAATCTGTAGTCAAAGAAACATTTGAAGTTCCCTTTGATTTGTGTATGTTATGGACTGTAGAAAACCGTACAGTTTCCATTTCTGGGAGAGTATCATGATGACCATTAGGATATTCATCCTCTGGATCAGAGATGTTGTCATCATCAGATGGTTCTTTGCCAGGGTTTCTCCGTGTCCTAGGTTTAGAGGGAGGTTTGGTTAATGGGTGGCTTGAAATTTCTGAAACTGGTAAAAATCCACAAGGAAGCAGAAGGTCCCTATGAAGTGTACGGAGAGGGCTATCCTTTGTTTCAGGACGAACAGTATACACGGGCAAGTCACCTGCTCGTTTCACTACTACATACACCTCGGACTCCCACTTGTCTGCTAACTTGTGTTTACCTCGTAACCGAACGTTCCTCACCAACACACGGTCATTGACTTCCAAGGATGAGTTTGTCACAAGTTTGTCAAATCTGATTTTATTCCTCTCAGCATTCTTTAATGCTTTATTAGATGCAAGCAAATAGCTCTCTTCCAGATGTGACTTTAGATGTTTTACATATTCAGAATGGGATGTTTTTGGGTGATCATGATATGGTAAACCAAAAGCAAGGTCTACAGGCAACCTAGGTTGGCGCCCGAACATCAACTCATAAGGGGTGAATCCTGTCACTTCATGCTTCGTGCAATTATATGCGTGAACCAACGGCTTAACAAAATCCTTCCAATGAACTTTATCTTTCTCTTCTAATGTGCCAAGCATGTCCAGCAGGGTTCTGTTGAAGCGTTCGACAGGATTTCCCCTTGGATGGTAAGGTGTTGTTCGAATTTTCTTGATGCCAGATATGTCACAAAGCTCTTTGATTGTGCGTGACTCAAAGTCTGGGCCCTGGTCACTATGTAAGCGTTCTGGGAACCCATAGTGCACAATAAAGTTTTCCCAGAGACACTTTGCTACGGTTCTTGCCTTTTGATTTGGTGTAGGGATAGCCACAGCATACTTAGTGAAAAAATCTGTGATCACCAAGATGTCCTTTGTGTTGCTGCGGTCAGGTTCTATCGAAAGATAGTCCATACAGACTAGTTGTAGTGGTCGGGTGGCCTGGATGTTGACCAAGGCCGCTGCCTTTTGAGGGTGAGACTTCCTTCGCACACAACGACCACATGTCTTGATTTTCTGTTCTACATCGGCAGCCATTTTTGGCCAAAAGAATCGTGTTCTAACCAGATCCAACGTCCTTTCAATCCCCATGTGACCCATACTATCATGCAAACTACTCAACACAGAGGATCTTAGTGCTTCTGGAAGTATTAGCTGGTAAGTAATGGAATCCTTATCTCTCCGTTTCCTGTAGAGAACTCCGTCCTTTAACTCAAGGCGGTTCCACTCCTTCAAGTAGTACGGAAGACAAAGAAGTTCCTTCCTTACTGCAGGTGATGGTTTTTCTCCTGACTCCAAGTGTGATATCACCTCTCGAAGAACTGGATCGGCCCTTTGTTTGTCACCAAGATCTTTTGAAAGGTGCAATAGATCGACTGACCCATCTGAGCTACTTTCTTGTTCATAACAGTCTGGTATGGAACATGAACACAGTGACAGGGAGTTTAAAAGAGCAATGCCTGGCTCAGCGTCAGCTGAAAACCTAACAAAGTGCTTCTCACAGATAGCTTGGATGACTTCACTTGTGACATAGACAGAATCTTCTGCATTTGCCAGTTGATGTTGTATGAACTGCTGGATCCTCTCTCGTTCCTTTTGGTTCATATGACTTTCTGGTGATGGATCCTGAGGTCGCCTTGAAAGACTATCAGCATCAACATTCAACTTGCCTGCCCTATACTGCAGTGTAAATGAAAAAGTGGAAAGGGCTGCGAGCCAACGATAGCTAGTAGCATCCAACCTTGCAGTGGTAAGAACATGTGTAAGAGGGTTGCTGTCAGTAATGACAGTGAATTGACTACCATAAAGATAGTCACTAAACTTTTCAGCAACTGCCCATTTAAGAGCAAGAAACTCTAGTTTATGTGCTGGATACCTAGATTCACTGTATGACAGTCCTCTGCTTGCAAATGCAATAGCACGTAACTGTCCATCTTGGTTCTGATACAGTGCAGCTCCTAACCCTTTGGCACTAGCATCTGTATGGAGAAAATAAGGGAGCTTGGGGTCAGCGAAGCCCAGTACTGGTGCACTAGTTAGCTTTTTGATGATGGACTGAAAAGCTTCCTCGCAAAGGGATGTCCAACGACCTCCAAATGGTTCCTTAGGGTTATGGTACTGACCCTTCTTGTCACTCTTTTTAGTGCTCTTCCTTAATGGTGGGTATCCTGATGTAAGATCATTGAGTGGCTTCACAATCTTGGAATAATCTTTAATAAATCGGCGATAGTAGCCGGAAAAACCAAGAAATGACCTCAGTTCTTTTAGATTCTTGGGACTCGGCCAGGTTTTTAAGGCTTGTATCTTTTCTGGATCTGTTTCCACTCCACGTTCTGACACAATATGGCCTAAATAACGGACAGAAGTTTGAAAGAATTTACATTTCTCCAGAGACAGTTTCAGCCCGTATTCCTTTAGGCGAGATAGAACATTCAACAGACGTCTTTCGTGCTCCTCAAGAGTGTCTGAGAATATTATCAGATCGTCCAAAAAGACCAGTACTTGTTTAAGATTAATATCTCCCATACACTTCTCCATCAATCTTTGGAAAGTACTTGGTGCGTTGGTCACACCCTGGGGCATACGATTGAATTCCCAGAACCCCAGTGGGCAGACAAAAGCGGTTTTAAATTTGTCTGACTCCTCAACCTCTATCTGGTAGTACCCAGATTTTAAATCAAGCACGGAAAACCATCTTGACCCTGTCAGAGCAGAGAAAGCCTCCTCAAGATTTGGCAGAGCATACGCATCTTTCACTGTCTGAAGATTCAGTTTTCGATAGTCAATACACAGCCTTACTTCCCCATTCTTCTTCCTTACTACCACTATGGGTGAAGAAAAGGGTGACTGTGACTCTCGAATGACTCCACTGGCAAGGAGATCACGAAGATGCTGACGGACTGCCTCAACATCATGTGGGTGGATAGGCCGTGCTCTTTGCTTAAAAGGAGTTTCATCATTTAACTGTATGCGATGTTTCACTTTTTGAGTGTGACCAAAGTCTAAGTCATGATGACTGAAAACTTCAGGCATTTCTCTGAGCCTTTTGGTGATGCGATCTTTCCACCCTTGGGGTAGTGGGGATTCACCAAAATTTGAGGAAAAATCAAGCTCTTGCACAGATAAGTGTTCATCCTCAAAGGTGGCATTTGGTTGAGAGAGTACTGAGTCAACCACATGAAGTTCAGCAATAGTACACCTTGGGGGAATGGTTATTTGATGTTCAGTTTCATTTGTAAGCACCACTGGAAGATAGCAATGCTGGCTTTTTGGAACGGTTAATAAACATCTTTTAACAAACACCCCACCAGGTAAGGATGAGTTAAATGGTTGCTCCACTACCACACACTTGTCAACTCCAGAAGGCACTTCAACGGAACCTTCCACAACTACAGTCTGTCCTGCAGACATGACCTCAGGTACATTGCCTTTTAATCGTACACAACCAAGGATACCACTTGTGTTTTGTTTCCGCCTTGCCTCCAGTGTGCGCAAAACCACTCTGTAACCAAATGCAGATGGTTGGTAAGTTGGAGGATTTATCTTCAAATTCTGCTCATAAAGAACATCCAATGTGTTCGTGCCAATTAGGACCATAGACTGATCATGGGATTTCACATCAGGCACTACTAATGCGATGGTAGGTACTTCAACACTCACCCCCAGGAACTCCTCTGGAAAAGCGATAATAACTTCAATATAGCCTTCATATGGGACAGAAATGCCATTGGCTCCTTCTACTTCCAAGATGTCATTTATGGGGTTAATGGGATACACAGAAAGATGTTGCTCATAAAAGGATTTGGGGACTGTTGTAACTTGTGACCCCGTATCCAATAAACACTGACACATTTCACCAGCTATGCTGATTTCTGCAATGCATCTAGCACCAACTAACCCTTTTGGAAGTGTAGCATTTGACATTCTGGAAGATTGACATTTGTTTGAGACACGTTTAGAAGTGGGACAATCTGATTTGAATTCAGCCCCCGTCTGTCCCTCAACACGGGCTGGCTTTAGTTTAAATCAGGGCTAAGGGTGGAGTTCTGAGAGTCCCACTGCAGCTGCTTCTCTCTCAGCAGCTTACGCTTTGTAGCGACAAGAACAGGGTTGGGTTCGGAAGTGCATGAAGCAGCTACATGGCCATCTTCCCCGCATACAAAACAGTATCCTGGTCTTGGCCTGTCTGTTGACTTCTTACTGACTGAATTTGCTCTAACGGTAGCAGCAGTTTGATTCTTGTCTTTGCCCTGGCTGCCTACTGCTTCCCGTACTGGGAATTTCTTTTGAGGTTTAGGCTTGGCCATAAGACTGGATAACTGACTTTGGAGCTTGACTATTTGTTTCTTGAGCTCTTGTGTTTCAGTTGCACTTGAAACCGCACCTGAAGCCTCTTTCTGCTCCAACTCAGCAGAAACCCATGTTCTTTGAGAGTGCATCAGTGCTTTTTGTTTAGCAGACCCAAGATGTTTTTTCATACGATCAACCTTAGCTGTGTGTTTATCCTCTTCTGTGCGTAACATCAGCAGAAGTTTTGCAAAGGAAGGAGGATGGTCACGTTTTTGCTCAAGCTGCAGATCAGTAATTAAGTCATTGTCCCAACAGCCTCTACAAAATTGTCTGAGAAGATATCGGTCTGATTCGTCAGGCATAATACCACCTCTTTTGATAGTTACACTCAAGGCTGTTTGTAATCTATACAGATAAGTTGAGGGTTTCTCACCAGCATCCTGCAGCGTATTCATAAATCTTGTAAGGAGCTCATCTCCATCCTCAACAATACCAAAAGCTGAATCTAGTAATTGAAGATAAACAGAAGATGGAGCATCAGGGCGTAGATGTTTAATAACATCAGCTGCAGGTGGCAAGAGACTGTCCACCATCTTCCTAGACACATGCAAGTCAGACATGCTAGGATCTTTTAGAAGAAACTCAACACTGGAGCGCCATGTGTCATAGTCAGCCTCACTATTGGGCCTGGGACTCCTACCAGAGAAGGCTCGAAGCCTAGTTTGCATAGGCCCTTGGCCAGCCACATCACCACTTCTTACTACATGTTCAACTATAAGCTTCTGGACTTCTGGTGGATTAAGCATCTGTTGATGTGTAAGTGGGGACGGTGGGTTAGATTTTATGGGCGTATCCTGTGACTGTGGTCCTTCTACCTGACTTGTCTTCACAGAGGCTGTCTCAACACTCTGATCAGGAAGTGCTTGAGATGGTTCATTCTGGTTTGCATCTCCATCTGCAAAATCAGTGGACACTGAGGTAAGCTCTGAACTCATTTGAGTTAGCACCTGATTTAAGACTGCCTCAAAATTAGTTCCACTCAGCTTTGCTATTTCTTTTAATTCCTGAATATAGGATTTAGTAACATTACTTCCCATTTCCTGGGTGAAGATGCTAGACAGTGCCTTCACATGGTAAGTGATTTCTGGATCACTTGATGACTGGTGAGTATAAGGCAGCTGGGATTCAAGAGACTGCAAGGCTTGACCACTGTTATACTCAATTATTGTGTTCTGATAGAATGCTGATTCTCTGTCACTGATGACAAAAGTTCTTGAAAAAGAACCATATCTTTTCAGTATGTCCATTAATTCTTCATCATGCTCTGTGTTAGTCAAGCCACTGATAATCAGGGAGTTTGGAATTTTAATGTTCTCTGCCTCAACTATATCCATATTTAGTTAGATATTTATTATATATATTTTTTCCTAAGTTGAATGTCAAAAGATTATATTTTAGTTGCTTATATAAAAATTATTACTCAGCTACAGCGCCACCTCCTGGCTGGCTCGCCACATTTGTAACGGGTGTACTGAATTTATGTAATATTGGACCAGACAATATAATCAGAAGACTTCAAGGTAAGTAAACGGAGGTGGGGGTGTAACTGAGCAATAACCAGACACAAAAGGTATGTTTTAAATATAAAAATACTTTTACTTTGGATTGTATGTTTTTTCTCTTTCCTTATATTTTTCTCAGAAAACAATAATTACCTTAGAAATACAAAACTATTTACACATGGTCCCCAGGGTGCACCCACTTTACAATTGTCATAAATCAAAAAACAAAATCACAATAAATAAGTTCAAGTAAAACCAAAAGAAACCATAAAAATAACACAAATAAATCAGTATGGTTGTTCACACTGAAATCAGTGAACTCAGTTCAATTAAGTTCAAGTTCTGTTTTTTTCTGTCAAGAAAATCAGTCCTTACAGCTGTGTTCGGAATCCCAGTCCATTAAAGGAAATAACTTTTTGGTATATTCTTACTTTATCCGGTGAAAGGAGGATAAACTGAAAATTTGGGTACTTCACGACTTTCCAGGTCGACGTGGGAGGCTCGCCCTCAATACAAAGAATCCAGGGAAACCGGGAAAATCTCCTCAGAAAAAAACCTGGCCTGATCACAGACCAGAATATATAAATAAGTTTAATGTGTTCAAAATAAGTTAAAAAACATACAAAATATACAACACATGGAACAAATAAAACACATACATGCACATGAATACTATAAAATGAGATATTATAATAAAATACCTGTCAAATTCACAATGCCTTTATCTCTCTATGGCCTTTTCACACACACGCGATTTCAAAATGGCGTCAGTGCACTGTAAACGCAATGCAACATGCGGTCTGACTTCAACACACTCTTAAACTCACTATCATGCTAAATAACAACTATTTTGCAGGTACAACTTGATTTAGTACAGCTACCAACACTTTTAAACAGTTTAGGAATCGTAACATACCGTATTCTATCCTTTTTGTTCAAGTTTACTCCTCTCTATTGCTCAGATAACCGGTCTCGTCTCTGCTCCGTGTCTCTCTCTGCCGGCAAGCTGGAAGGGGCGGAGCTAACAACCCGCTCCTACAATTGGCTGTTACTTTACCTTAAACTACATTTGTATACATGAATTTTATTTTGCTTATTATATTAATAAAGACTTGTAGATATAATAATAATATGATTATACTGCTCTGAATAATATTATAAATAATTATTCAACTATTTCACCAGGGTTACATTTACAGTTAACCGGTTAATAACGTTGTTTTATCGTTCTCTTTATTATATGAATTTGGGAGACAAAAAGCATTAATTTCAATTGTGTACAAATGCAACGGTGACGCATACAAAGTGAAATGCCCGCGAAGCAGACGTCATTAGCGAGAGTCATTTCTGATGCGACGAGCTTGTCTTAAAAGTTACCAAGAACCCGCTCTTTCATGTACAAAGGTATGTTTCGGTTTAAGTTATTGCTATTAAAACTTGTATTTATACTAAATTTATTATTAATTGTCGATTGTTTTTAGATGGGACTCCATAAAGAAAACCCTTTGGTTAATATTTCTCTTATGACAAATCATCTGATAAATCGATCTGTAATATTGAAGGATGAGGGGCAGATCATAAACATGATAGACAAAGTTTTGAATGATATGATAATCAAACCACTCAAGCATTTTCCATGCGGAGAATTACAGTATTTAATAGCTTAGTCCTTATAAACAATCCATTAATAATATACATTATTTACAAGGCTACTGAAGAAATAACCGAATATGCAATATGACCCGCAAAATGATCACAGTGAAATAAGGTAAGTGCTTGTTTTTATATTAACTATAAATGTCTGGCCGTGATACGTAGCCTATTTATGCCAGTCTATAAAAAGATAATATAGCTTGAAACAGTTTAATATTTTAGAGGAAGTATGTAAAGTTTGCACAACCAATGTTTGGTCTTATTGACCTGCTACCCATAATTAAACGTCACGTAGCCTACTTTTTGATTACTTGACCCACGGGTTAACGGCAGCACCAGCGGACATAAACGAGATCTGTGCATAACAGGGTTTTATGTGTCCCCAATATGCAAAGTCAAGAGTGCACGACTCCATAAGGTAACGTAAACTGCACACACTTGATTATGTAATGTGTGAAATCAGGGACGCGTCTCACAGCGCAAAGCATAACTTATTAAATCCATGCTTAATCGGTCATCGATAGGGTCTATCAGTTTTAAAGGGTTACCGACAATAAAT
Organism: Danio aesculapii; assembly: GCF_903798145.1. Classification (NCBI taxonomy): domain Eukaryota; kingdom Metazoa; phylum Chordata; class Actinopteri; order Cypriniformes; family Danionidae; genus Danio; species Danio aesculapii. Next base: position 40,429,358 of record NC_079439.1, on the reverse strand, counting down.
CGATCATTGAGTAATCTTTAGCATCCCTAGTTTAATCAATTGTAAAAGTAATGGCAATGTTATTAATAGGCCCACACAATCTATCAGTTAATCTATCCAATACAGGGCTCTAGACTAACTTTTTGCCTTGGTGCGCCTTTTTTCTTAGGTGCACCATGCATTTCATTGTATACAATTTTATATTTACACTAAAGATAAATAAGGCAAGAATATGAGAGTGATACTTTTTATATTTTTACAACAACAAAAATATATTGTGGTAGTGCACTTGCTTAATAAAAATCTTTGTAATTGTAACATTCAACATGCAATAAAGTGTCATCAAAAAAAAAAAAAAAACTAAACCGCATAATCTTTTGTATTTAAAAGTAAAACTAAGTTTATATTCGGCCTATGTCTAAATCCAAAAAGCACTAAATAATTTATATATTTACAAAATAAACTAATTAAACTAAATAACTCTGTATTACGCTAAATAATTAAAATAGGCTATAAAATCTTATTCTCTGATTAAAACAAAAGTGATTTAGCAATGCCGCGCCACTGACATCGGAAACCGCAGTGAGCGGAAGTTATGCCTTTTTTTTTTTTACACATAATTACTGTGCATTTAATGTTAAATAAATCAATATTGAATAGGCCCATAAGTGTATCCTGTGGGTGTGTGTGTGTGTGTGTGCAGGGGTGCCTACAGGATTTTATTCCAAGGTACGCACAAATCAAGCACAGCCCCACCCCCTTCCCCCAATCATGTCAAGAAACACTGATGCTTACTGTCAAAGGCTACATTATTTAGGGCATTCGTTACAACACAATTAGTTTCATTTTTAATTTTAATATTTCTTTAAAATCTTAATGTAATAAAAGCACATCAGCATCAAGGAAAAAATCACACGCAAGATGTAATCTTACGACATATGAAAAAAAAATTGAGTAAAAACAATATCGACATTTAAGAATCCATTTTTTTTAATTCATTCATTCATTCCTTTGACTTGTTTATTTTTTGTATATAGGCTATAATTTAATCCATACAACAGTACCTCTGACAGCTACAGTGCCAATAAAGCTTTCAAACAAAAGTGCAACAAATGAAAGAAAGATTGGACTTTCTACGGTGACTGCCGACATCGCAACACGCCGTAACCGTCCTTCAGGTAGTATAGCTGGCGTTAAATTACAAAACAAGTTGTCTGGGCTTTGAATTAAAAAGTGCAGTTATTTCCTCGTTGTTCAAAGAGTCTGCAAGTTCGTGTTTAATGGATATAAGAGGGATATATTGTGGAAGAAAATTGTGGATGGTGGACATCGATGATGTTAAGCATGTCTTTATTCGATGCGCAGCAGAAAAAAGTTTTTCAGCAGTGCATGAAGCTGTTGGTAAAGTTGTCTTCCGGATCAGAGCGAGTTTTTGTGCTACCAAAATACAGCGTTGCATGCAATAAACACATGCTCAGTCAGACGAAGTAAAGGTCTCATTGCCTAGGATATCAATCATATTAATCAAAGTCTAGCCACAAATAAAATAATAGGCTATTTTATTATTTTAAATTTTAGACGACAGGTTAGTAATTATATTTTACATGGTTATCATATTCAAGTCAATGAAATAATAACTTTAATAAATAAAATATGTTCGTAAGAATGTGGTGGGCCAGTAAAAAGCAGCTGAAGTGTATACTGTTTAATAATCAATTTTAATTATGTCTTTAATAATTAAAAAAGCGGCATTAATTACCGCCGTCTCATAGGTACGCACAGCCGAATACCTGCAGGTGCCACTGTGTGTGCGTGTGCGTGTGCTCGTGCGTGTGCTTTTCCATCAACTGTGTCTTTCATTACTGAAGCAGCTCTCTTCCAAAACCGAAAGTTACTTCATCTGTCTGGCAATATTTCGGCTTTCAATCAAATGAAAAACCAATTTAGAAATAGTCAAAATTTGCAGAAACTGTGTAAAGAAACGGTGAAGTGCAGCCACACATTGAATCTGAGGTCTCATCTCATCTCGCTCTCGCTGTCTTCCAGACATCGATACGTAGATGCCACATAAACGTCAAGTCGCAAACCTGAGGCCGGTACCAGCTGAAACCCTGGCGAAATGTCAAAAATACAGCACTGAAGTTAACAGGGAATGTCTTTCAGCCAAAAAGTCTTGCAGTAGGATTTCTGTAAAAACGCAATCAGAGCCAATGTTATGTAAAGGTAGGTGTTGCCTAAACGGCTATTACATTTCTAATAAAATTAAAACCAGAATACAATTAATTGCATTTTTCGTTTGATAAAAATATACAAAAACGAAATAAAATCAAACGGTGGCTACTTTGTAATTTGTTTTAAAATGAGCTAATAAAAAAACATGCTTAGACAATTTAAGCTTAACGGCTATACGCTGCCAATAGGCCATTAATAAATATTATTTTACTGTGTACTGGGTTATAATGTATATTTTAAACTAAAAAACTAAATATAGCATGTCTCACTGTCATTTAAAACAACATGTAATTCATAACACATCAGAACTGGAGACCTGCAGTGCGTAAACTGTATACAGGGGGTGTTAATCATTAGCCTACAGCACATAATTAAACTAATATCTCAGAGGCAGATTATGTTAACCTAATATACAGTATACATAATATACACCCCTGGCCTATATATTGTAGATTTATTTGTTTAGATGATATTTAAATAGTTTATAAATTCTTTGCATTAAATATCCTGTGAAATTAAAATAAACTATTTAGATGTTAGTTTCAGTCTGTTAGTTTTAATGTTATCAATTAGCTAGTGTGCTCAAGTGTGTCTCCTGTAAATCTGGTGAGCCTAAAAATAATTCATTTGGCAACTCACGAAATGATGACTTGTTTGACAAAACAAAAGAAGGACACAGGAGTTACAGCTTCCACAGCAACACCATGGATTCCTAGTATGGATTCGGGTAGATGCATAATGTAGTAAGTGCATAAATCCATCCCATTTGTTGTTTTACATTCTTATGTACACATGTATGTGCTGCTTGTCAATCAGACAACGCTTCTATGTTCGTTCTTGCTGTCAATTTTATGATAAACCACTATGAGTTTAACTGCAGGAGCTGCGTGAAGGACGTGCACGCTGATGGGAGTCAGATTTGTCCGGGGAGTTAGATTTTGATACAACTTTCCTTCACCTGCTTGTGGGTGGGCTAACGCAGATTGAATATAAAATTTATGTTTCAAAGCCACTCAAATTTGTCAACTTGCCTAAGGGATTTTTTACCTGCACAATTAAATTCAAAACCGCCCAATCTGGCAACACTTTCTTCTAACTGCATGGCTTACATACAAAGGTAAAGGTAAAATAAATTACAGACACAAAACATTTATTTGAGCTGTAATAATTGAATGACTTTTTAATTATTTGTAAAGCTTCCAGAAAGAAAAAAAAGGCTGAATGCAGCCTACACTAACTTACATATTATTCCATCAAAAGATCGCACTAAACCGTCAAGAACAGGGGCATGACAGATAAGCATATAAATAAATATATATTAATATACTCACTAATGGTCATGATGATTCGCAGTACCCAGATGAACCTGTGTTTTATTTTAAAAATTTGTCTGGGACCAACAAACTGTACATTGGAATGTTGACCAATCAGGATCGAGTATTCCAGTTGTTTAATAAAACTCTTTAACACAGTCAGGCCTTTGATTATCCCTCTTATTCTGAGGTCATTTGTCAAGTTATGGACAAGTTAGACAAGGGCATAATAGCTCATAGTAACATGTTAGCTTCCTTCTTGCAAATATTTTGAGTATTTGCTCTCTGGTGAAGCACATGTGAGTGTCCTCAAGACTTCTCAGAGGAATTATGGCTCCAGCATCTGGCACTGGGTTACTATGGTTACAGCTAAAGTTTAAGGGTTATTTTGAAATGTGATCAAAACTAACTGGAACTACCTGTGCATTTTCTCTTTTAAATAAATAAATGTTTAAAATATAAAAAAATATCAGGGGTTTGGACAAAAGTTGAATATTCAGTCATTATTATTTATTTGAATAACAGTATTTATTTTTACTAAATGCCACACATATAATAGTGAGAATGTAAACTAAAACTTGCAGTTATACTTATGCTTTGTGTTGCTCTTTTGCATTTCAACATTATTTCCGTTTTTACATTAATCAAAAAGATGTTGTGTACAAATGTTTTCAGGTTGACCACTGCAATGAGGAATCATAAGAATCCCAAACATCGAAAGGTCATTGTTGACCAGTTGAATAAACAATAAATACAGCTGCCCGTCAGTGCATCATGACTGCAGGTAGGCGCAGATGTGTCTTTACACCTGAGTGGGCCAACAAGACACTGATCTCATAGCAAAAGTGATTTCAAAGAGACAGGCTTCAGGTTTTTTTTCAGGCAGATAGGTTTAGTAAAAGTCTCGAGTCAGGCATTTTCTTGCAGAAAAGCCAAAAACAGATTAGCAATTCAACATGATAACTTGATTTTAAACTAGGTTTGTCACTACTGTTTACATGGTGTGCTTCATAATCTGATTTTAATGGTATCTGGCAATTGGTTAAACCTTTACCATATGTAACACAAGCAGAGCCTATGCTGAAGCTTTTATCTGAAGCCAGCCTTTGTTAACAGAATGTGACAACTTTTACCCTGTTGCCATGGACATGTGCTTACTTTTCACAAAAAAAAAAAACAAAAAAAAAACTGTTAACCATTTGAAACAATAATGTGACAAGCAATTCATTATGTATGTATTCTATGTATGTGTATGTACACCATTTATTTATTCTATATATATATATATATATATATATATATATATATATATATAAGCATTATCAATGGTGGGAGCCGTGCTTTGGCTCAAGGCCACAGGCCGAGCACCTTAGTGTACCACCAGTGACGATATACAGTTAATTGCACTGCTACAAGTGTGATATTGCGTTTATACAACAGTTTGACTGCTAAATTGTGTATATAAAAAAGAAAACCAAACCAAACACGAAGAGTCTCAAAAATCCCTTTGTACAAGGAACTACTTTCTTCTGCCATTTCTTCACATCTGCAGCTGACGTCAGACCAACAGAAACCGTTGCTAATTCACAAATGACCCACTGAATCTCCAAAATTATGAATATTTTAGATATAGGTACTCTACTTTTAAATAAACTGCATAGTTGCAACCTAAACAACTATGTTCTTGCCTAAAAGTCGAACTGGATTTGTCAAACTGTAGTGAGTTTATTGATCTGTCACTCTATGTGGGCTGAGTAATGCAGAAGGAGGAGCGTAATCAGATTCAAGAACCAGACAGAACTGTTGTGTTTGTATATATATATATATATATATATATATATATATATATATATATATATATACTTTGATACTTTTACTATTTGTAAGCGTGTTTTAAGGATTTTAACAATAACTATGGTGACAACAACAGCAATATTGACATTATAAGCTTTAGAAATGTGTTTGGAAGAAAGTAAAGAATATTGTTTGATAACAAATAAACAAACTAACAAATAAAGTAAAACAAAAAACAAACAAAAAAGCCCATCTCATTGATTTTAAATAAGCAAATATCTAAAAAATAAATACACATTAAAAATATGTTATTATGAGCTTAAATGTTTGAATGTAATAATTAGAATGTATTTGAATGTAAAAGTTGCTTTAAGTAAGTGTTGGCTAAATTAAAGAATGCAAATATTTGTGCAAAATGCCAGTTCTTATGTATACAGCAACATACTGCAGGTTGTGCTTTTCCTGAGCAATATTTTCCCTCAGCTTGATGGCATCATGTCAGTCTTTCAGTATCAAAACACTTTTAACTATTGTGGGATGTTGTGAGACCCCCAAGAGGGAAACTGCCTATGAGTTGGGCTTAATCTCAAGCTGAATACCCAGAGGGAGGTGAGAACTTCTTTCCCATAGTGTTTAAAGGTACCTGTGAAAAGCAGCACTGAATGTAGCGTCCTTGACAGACACATCAAACTGCTTTTGAATCTTTTAAGTGTTCACAGAGGTGTTGATAAAAGCAGTCTGTACATAACAGCTCATACAGTTTGTGTAGGCTACATGTGCTTTGGCTAGCAAAGCTGTGGCTAGCATGAGCTGTATTTAACCATACTAGATTGTTTACATTTATTCTGATTATATTGCATGAATAAGAGTGCTTTTGGTGTATGATTTCTGTTTTTGCTGCTTTTTAACTGGTGTGATATTATTAATGATATTACCTAGCCAATTATGACTTCTTTATGTGGTCATCATTATATTTGTCAGTATGCAGTATGAATAACCTTAATCATTATACGTGGTGAATGGAAGATATTTCAGTGATTTTGCTGTCCTTTTACAAATCTTTTTTTTTTCCTCGTTCCTTTGTGTCATTGCTTATTTACCATTCAGAGCTTCAAGGTCAGTCTGTAAATGCATTAATTAATAATATAAGGATGAATTACATTGATCAAAGGTGACAGTAAACTGTAGACATTTCTAATGTTTCAAAAGATTTCTGCCGCACGTCAGAATGATTTCTGAGGGATCATGTGAGACTGAAGACTGGAGTAATGATGTTATGAAACCATCTTTAACATCACAGGAACTAAATAGCATTTTAAAATATATTAAATTCCCCAGCAGGCACTAATTTGATCATTTAAATCTCATCTTTGATAACCAAACTGAGATGTTCTAAGCAGTGACTGAATTCTATCTTACATAAACATCTCCAATTGGCTGTTGCATTTAAGAAGTTGAAAGATATATCTGATTGGCTACATTGCTCAAAACCTAATGACCAATGAAGGTAATGATCTGTGATCCTCTATTACAAAACCAGTCATAAGTTTCATTTTTATTGAATGAATAGAGGAATGAATAATATTTCCATTGATGTAGTTGCTAAGATAGGAGATGGCAGAGATACAACTATTTGATAATCAGGATTCTGAGGATTCAAAAAATCAAATTCTTTATAAAATCTCCTTTAAAGTTGTCTAAATGACATGCTTAGAAATGCAAATTACTAGTCAAAAAATGACTTTTAATATTACAGTGGAATATTTACAAAATATCTTCATAGAACACGAATTTTATTCAATTTTGTAATCATTTTTTGGCATAAAAAAATCAATAATTTTGACCCAAAACATTTTTTTTGTGCTCCAACTAAAAACATACCAGCGGAAATAAGAACATGTTTTGGGATTGGTTAAAAAGGTTGGAATTTGTTGTCATAATAGAAATATGGAGAGAGATTAGACTCAGTAATAATTCACGCAAAAGACACGATGTACACATGCGTAGCCAAATTCACGTAAGTAAAATATTTATTTATACTTACAAAAACAATTCACATGCACAAAATAAAAATACATTTTCATAAAATACGTTTCACAAATGCAAAACACCATTTGCAAATATATAAGAGTGTACAAAAAGTTTTGAATGTTTAAAATTCACGAGTTCATCCTGAATGAGAATGTGCAAATCCTCTCTCACGTACGACTCACCCTGAATACGAGTGTGTGCATTTTTGAGACTTTCCTGTCAGCACACACCTCCCACGTGAGTCACTCGTGCCCTGTAGCCAATAAGATGCGAGCTTACTGTTCAACCAATCACAACTCCCTGAGAACGCGGGAATGACCGAATCGCTTCACTGTGCGCACCATTTGCGCAGTCTGACTTAATTAACGGAGATGATTTTAATTTACGTTATAAAGTTTACATTATAAACAACAGCAGCCATTGCTTTAACAAACGTTTGATACTTAATCTTTGCATACATAAACCACTATAGAAATCAAGTAACCACTTACCCGCGCATCCCGCTCCTCACCTGCCATGCTAAATAGAGGAGTATTCTTCTTCTTAGAGGATCATCTCCGGTAATTAAGTCAGACTGCGCAAATGGTGCGCACAGTGAAGCGATTCGGTCAGTTGTGTAGCAAGCAAAACTTGTCATAATGTGCAATATTTCATGCAAGGATCACTGTCTCACTCTCTCACATGCTTTTTCCTAAAGCAACTACTGTATGCTTAGTGGTTGGCAGGCGATGTGCAGGAATTACACTTATTACCAATTTATAGTTACATGCTATTTCATACCAAATATTCAGAGAAGCATGGTAAACAATATAGGGAGCACGTTACAGATTGTCATTGTTTAAAAATGAACCAATGTGAATATAAAACGGCTTCACCTCAGTAAAGCAGGCTAGGCGGAATAGCGCTATTTACCTATGTTTTGTTGTTAAACTAAATATAAATCTACATTATCGATGCTGTAAAAGGTCCCATATGAAACTCAGTCACATCGGCGGAAATTTCAGTCGCTGAACAACACTTCCGTGCATATAACCCATTCATAAAACAGCACAATCTACATAAGCTTTGCGTTTTAAAATATAACATTACCTGTCTAAAAGAAATACTTCAGTCATGGTGTCATCCTTCCTCCAGCGTGCAAAAGCAACTCCGATATTGATTCAGGATTTTAAAGTTTTGATTCAGCATTTGATTTTACCGATGTTACTCACGCTCTCGTGTACTCGTGAACGTGCAGCGTACGCAAACAGCGGATCTGCGTGAACAAATGTGCAGATGTACAAATTTGCATGTGTTGACAGACAGTTTGGGCTACTTATTAGAATTATTGGAATTATTAGCCCAACAAATTTTAATTGGATTAACTTTTTTTTAGTCTTATGCCTTACCCAGAATATAAAAATACATATAAATACATTTAGATCATTTACTTTAATCATTACTAATGGAATGTGAAGAGACTTTCAACCAGCATAACAAAAATGTTTCTGAAGACAATCACCTGCGGCACTTTTAAGGAGAAAATGCTCAGAATTAGAGTTAACTGATTAATTTGCATGCGGTTTGTCTAAAAAGCCACAAGCTAGACATGTAAACAATGTTAAAAGTTTATATTTTCACTACAAAAGTCTTTAAAAGGGCAATAGTTATTGTAATATGTGCTAATATAAAAAAAAATCTGTAATTTTGATCAAAAGAGCATAAGAAACTTTCTAAATGTAAAATTTATATAAAATGTTGTCATATTTTGCCCTTAAAGTGTTAAAAAAAATTGTTGACATTTTCATGCCATAAAGCATCCAGTTTGAATGGTATGAATACTGCAAATTCATCACAATACATATTTCATAAAAGTTTCATGAAATACTGAACAGTGTAGAGTTACATTCAGAAATATGCAAATATGTCTAAAGTTATATATTGCATGTAAAAGTCTTTGACAGGAAGTCGGATGTTTTGTTGCTAAGTAACCGTCTCTTGTCAAAAAATTCCCTGGCACTTTCCCTTTATGTAGTTCCACATCTATGTCTATATAGACAACAGCGAGTCGAGTCGGGGCTTCCAAATGCAGCTCTAACTTGTCATTTTGTCCGCCTGAGCTGTACGTATACAGCAAACTTTCAGCTGAAGGGCCAAACAGTTGCTCAATAGAGCACATGGTGACACATCCTCATTCTGAACCAGACAGCATGTTCAAGTGCGAGCCCTCAAAGATGTCCTCAGCTCGCTAATTGTGATCTTTTGTCCATCATTGCTTTTGTCAGCAAGAATTATAATGACATTTCATGGCAAAATAGATGTAATTACAGAGGAGCAAAAAGGGTTGATTTGATCAGGCGGTGAGGGCTTATAAACACTGCAGGATTTGCGTACTAATCAAGTCTCAGGCGTGCCAGGTTTTGTTGAGATGCTTTTCCTAATTTCACCCTCCATCCACATAAAAGGGTTTATTTTATAGTGTGTAAACAATGCTGTTTAAAGGTTTCATTTTTATTATTCTTATAATTATTTATGTATACCAACACTGTTATAGTAAAAAAACATATTTAAATTCAACATTAAGCAGTTTTCTATTTGAATATACACCATTTTAAATAGTAATTTATCCCTGAAATGCAGCGCTGAATTTTCAGCAGTCATCAATCAAATATTCAGTATCACAGATGTCATTAGAAGTCATTTTATTTCTTATTATTATCAAAAGTAAAAACGATTGTGCTGCTTAATGTTTTTGTAGAAGTCATGGGGTATTTCATGAGAACAAATGTGAAAAAAAAGGATTTATTTCAAATAGATAATAAGCAATATTCATAAATAATAAGGATGATAATAATAATAATAATAATAATAATAATTATTATTATTATTATAATAATAATAGTTTTAAACACACACATGTCATTCACCACTCTCAAATCAAAATCTTGTATCTGGATTCAGGTGGCTATTTTATAGCACATCAGAGAAGAACTGACTTATTATATTTTATATTTTAATTATATTTATATTTTAATTACTGATTTATTGTAATTTATTACATCTAACTAAGGATTTTTGAATTATTTTATTTTTCAGTTTTATGTATCAATTATATTCATCAGCTTGATTCACAGTCAAAGTAAATTCCATTACTGTTTATATATGCATGAATATATACAGTTGAAGTCAGAATTATTAGACCCCCCTTTTGAATTTTTTTTTCTTTTTTAAATATTTCCTAAATTATGTTTAACAGAGCAAGGAAATGTTCACAGTATGTCTGATAATATTGTTTCTTCTGGAGAAAGTCTTATTTGTTTTATTTTGGCTAGAATAAAAGCATTTTTATTAAAATATTAAAATATTAAAAATATATTATTTAAATATTTAAAAAGTTTAAAATTATTAGCCTCTTTAAGCTATATTTATATATATATTGATAGCCTACAGAACAAACCATTGTTATACAATAACTTGCCTAATTACCCTAACCTGCCTATTTAACCTAATTAACCTAGTTAAGCCTTTAAATGTTACTTTAAGCGGTATAGAAGTGTCTTGAAAAAATATCTAGTCAAATATTATGTACTGTCATCATGGCAAAGATAAAATAAAGGTTAGGGTAATTAGGCAAGTTATTTTTTACCGATGGTTTGTTCTGTAGACTATCAAAAATATAGCTTAAAGGGGCTAATAATTTTGACCTTATAATGGTTAATAAAAATGTAAAACTGCTACAATATTACAATATACGTTTTTCTGCGATGTGACAAAATAGTTGAGTCTCCTTCATCCAGATACAAGAGCTCTTCAATGACCGACATTTGCTTTTCCCTCCCACCAGCACTATTAATAATCTGCTTTTGAGAGATTTATTTGGACATTTTTTTGCTTTAACTGTTGAAAATATTCTCAGCATTTCTCACCTCATCAAGGTATAGACATATCAATGAGTCTGAAAAGAAGTAGGAGGGGAAATAAAGCTGTGGGGAGAAAGCGTGGTGGATTACTGAGCTGAAATCCTTTACACTTTCAGTTTAAACAAACATATTGTAATAAAACTTTCTCCGACTGCAAGACTGTGTAAATGCCTTGTGCTTATGCATTAATTATTGCTTCAAAAAGGGCATTAAACAATGCATATGTGAATGTGTAAATATGTTGTCTTCCACCTAGTTAATCTGCAAGCAGCACAATGAAAGACCGGGTGTGATATGTCCTAAATTTGACACGTCAGTGGCATTGTGGTGTTGGCAGCGGCACTGATCAGATTTGATTCTGTAGTGAAAACACACCGTAAGACTCCAGAGTCTTCAGTAGCATAACGGAACATTCACACCCTGAGGCAATCAGGAAACACAGAGATGTGTGGAGAATTTCCTTATTGTCCTCATCAGTGCCAATTAGTAATCTTAATTCCGCTGCATTGTTTTGCTAATTTACAGTTAATCAAAATGTGTTTCTTTATCCCACCTAATTTGCAAAGTACCGTTACAACAAAGCCCGCAATTAAAAGACGTTAAGAGCAACCATGACCTCGTTTTTCATGCATTTTGGGACACAGTTTTTTGTTATGCAAAAATATCTGTCACATTTTGAATGAAGACTTCAAACTCCGAAAACAAAGGTTTGAAGTGTTTTTGTCTGACTTTAAAGTTGCTTAGACGTGAGAGGCCTCCAAACGGGAATATGATGAAATGGACATTCCCTCGACTGCTCTGTGGTCCTACATAAAACACAACATACACCCCCCTCAGATCATTTAGATCAGACTGCATAGACACTTCCAGCAGTCATTTTGTCTATCATCCCACCACAGACATCTAAGCATATGCATGACAATGAAAAAAAGAAAAAGGAAAAAAGTGCGTCTCTGCTGAAATGCTAGTTAGATCTAGCACAAAGAGATGGGGATGACAGGAAGATGCTTTTAGCCTCGCAGTAACCTGAGTGGAGAGTTTGAGCTGTCAGCTTCATTCAAGAGATTCGTCAGAGTTCAAGAAATCTTTATTTCATTCTTATTTCACATCTCCTGTAACTAGCTTCACCTTCAAGTTTCTCAGTAGAAAAAAAAGAAAACATTAGCCGTCCCAATTTTAACCATCTCCTTTGATCTTTTCTCTGCAGACTGTTCCAAGCCCACTGTCTCCAAAGGCTCCTCAGCTATGAACATGCCCCAGTCATTTGGCACTGCGATGGGTTTCTCTCTGTCAGAGACCCTGCCTGCTGCCAGCCTGCCTAACGTGCCCCAGAACGCTTCGGATCAAGCATCTCTATTAGCTGCTGAAGACAGCATCACTTACTTAGCACCAACAGCCGACACAAATAAATGCTGGCCAATCCGGCCAACACTGCGCAATGAACTGGACACATTTTCAGTTCATTTCTATATCTTCTTTGGACCGAACATTTCAATTCCTCCGGACCGGGCAGCAATATTTGCCATCAACCTGATGCCGGTACTGGATAGCGGAGGTGTCCTCAACATGGAGCTCAAACTTAATGTGGTGAGTTGAAATTATTTAATTTTGTGACCCTGGTACACAAAAATTGTTTTTTGGAAATTGTGATGTTAACATTATATGGAAGTTGAATAAATAAGCTTTCCATTGATGCATACTTTGTTAGAATATAATCATTTTTGGCAGAGATACAACTGTTTGAATATGTTAAATCCGAGGGTCAAAAAACTAAATGAAGTGCTTAGCAATGTATACAGTGGGTCTTAAAAAGTATTAAAAGTTGATAAATCACTGTACAGAAATTTAAGGCCCTTAAAAAGTATTAAAAAGTCTTAAATGCTATTTGCAAGGTATTAAATTTTGTATGCTAAAGTGTGCCTGAATTAAATCTGTGAATATAAGGATGCTGTGTAGTTTATGAAATCCATAAAATCCTACCAGATTTGACATCATGCTGCTTTGTTTACTGCAGTAGCCAAGGAAACACCATTATTTCTGCAGTTCTATTGGCACCAACATGCTGAATTAGCTAGATTTAATATATTTGTATTCAGTATATGAATAATGTTACAGTTTTAGATTAGTTTCTTACATTAATATTTAGAAAATATATTATACTGTGTATGTATATATATGTATATATATATATATATATATATATATATATATATATATATATATATATATTGTAAGTTAAAATATCGCCAGTGTTTCTGGTTGAAACCTAAAGTGGTTATAAGGTCTTAAAATGTATTAAAAGAGTCTTAAAAAAGGTCTTAAAAGGTAATGAATTTTACCCTTTGATTCCTGTATATACTCTGGTATGTTACTAATTAAAGATTGATTTGATATATTTACTATAGAACATTTACACTATACATTCATGCAACTTGATCTTTACTTAATACTTAATACTTTATTTTTTGTCAGAAAATGAAAATTGATTATTTGACCCATATGATGTATTTTGGCTTTGAATAAAAATATACCTGTGCAAATTAAGATTGGTTTTGTGGCCCAGGGTCACATATTTTTCAAGAATTGGGTATAGCTTGTTACGAGGACAATAAGAAACATTTAGTACTTTTGGATATACCCATAAAGGTGGAATAAGTGATTGTCTTCAGAAATATTTGTTTTTTGATATGTTGGTTGAAAGTCTCTTTACATCCTGATAGCAATCATTAAATTAAGCAGTCTAAATGTATTTATATGATTTTTATTATTCTATGGAAGGTGTAGATGCAACAAAAGTTCATCCAATCAAGTTTCTGTGAAATGAAACAAGGCTATCCTGCTTGTTAAAGGGGTGGTCCACTGCGATATGATATTTTAAACTTTAGTTGATGTGTAATGTAGCTGTATGAACAGAAACAACATTTCTGAATGTAATACGTTCAAAGTTTAATGCAAAGGGAGACATTTGCTTATAAAGAGTTAGCTTAGCAAATCCTACAGCGAATGAAGTTTGAGGACTAGAAAAAAATACATCCGGGTTAGTGAGATCACAAACACTTCAGGTTACATGCATTCACCATGCGTATACAAAGCAGCTTCACATAAAAGGTCATAGTAAATGGGAACAGTCTAGTTCAGTTTTTAGTGTTTAAGTTCAGTTCAGTTTAGCTCAGTTCAGTGTGGTTTAATAATCACTACTGAGAGTTCAAACACTGAAGAGCAAGTCTAACGATGCGCAGCACTACAGATCCCGAACCATGCAAGCCAGTGGCGACAGCGGAGAGGGGAAAAAAAACTTCACTAATTGGCGAAAGTGAAGAAAAAAAACCTTGAGAGAAACCAGACTCAGTTGAGCACGACCATTTTAATTTCTCCGCTGACCAAACATCTTGTGCAGAGCTGCAGTCTCAGCGGTGGAGGCTGGAAGCTGGCCTCAGCGAAGACTCGTCTGTCCCTGGAGCATCACAGGAATCAGTCTTATGTTCTCCACTCCTCCATGACCACCACAGTAGCTGCTCAGGATACGGCCTGGTCCAGGATATGGAAACCTTGGGATCATCTCGTCGTTGGTCTTGGATTGAATCAGTGACTCTGCATAGTCTGAGGGCCTCGGGAAGAGTATCCCCAGGTGGAAATGGAGAATAAAGAGAACAATTAGCGTAGCTGCTGTTCATAGTGTGTTCATAGTGTGCATAAACAAGTGCCGAGACCTGTGTGGAAGCCCGCTAAGTGGTGCACTGAGTGTATGCTTTACTAAACAGATAAGTCTTTAATCGAGTTTTGAATTGGGAGAGTGTGTCTGAGCCTCGGACGTTATCAGTAAGGCTATTCCAGAGTTTAGGAGCCATAAATGAGAAGGCTCGACCTCCTTTACTCGACTGTGCTATTCTAGGTACTACCAGAAGCCCTAAGTTTTGAGATCTTAAAGAGCGAATTGAATTGTAGCGAGACAGAAGATTGGTTAGATAAACAGGAGCTAGATTATTTAAAGCTTTGTAGGTAAGAAGCAATATTTTAAATTCAATACGAAACTTAACAGGCAGCCATTGTAAGGAGGATAAAATTGGGGTGATGTGATCAAATTTTCTAGACCTGGTAAGAACTCTGGCAGCTGCATTTTGTACTAGCTGAAGTTTATTAATAGAGGATGCTGGGCAGCCTGCAAACAGTGCATTACAGTAGTCCAGCCTAGAAGTCATAAAAGCATGGACTAGCTTTTCTGCATCTGAGAAGGGCCTAAAACAGATCCTTGAGGCACCCTGTATTTTACTGGTCTGACATGTGAAGGCTGTCCATTAATATTCACAAAGTGGTAACGGTCAGCTAAGTATGACTTAAACCATTGTAGAGCCTGTCCCTGGACACCTGTAGACTTTAAGCGATTAATGAGGATACCGTGGTCAATGGTGTCAAATGCCGCACTAAGATCGAGTAGAACTAATAGCGAGATGCACCCTTGGTCAGCAGCTAAGTAAATCGTTGGTTATTTTCACTAATGCAGTTTCTGTACTGTGATGAGCTCTGAAACCTGACTGAAACACTTCAAAAACATTGTTCGTCTGCAGAAAGGAGCATAATTGAGCAGAAACAACTTTTTCTAGTATTTTAGATATAAATGGAAGATTTGAAATAGGCCTATAATTAGCTAAGTTGCTGGGGTCCAGTTGTGGTTTCTTAATAATAGGCTTAATAACAGCTAGCTTGTAAGGATTTGGAACATGGCCTAAAGATAAAGAGTTGATAACGTTAAGAAGAGGTTCTCCTATACCAGGTAGCAATTCTTTCAGTAGCTTTGTTAGAATTGGGTCCAACATACACGTAGCTGGTTTAGAACTATTTATAATTTTATCTAGCTCTTCCTGTTCTATGATTTTGAAGCACTGTAGGTTATTTTGATTTAGTAGAGTGTTTACTGGATCTGAAGTATACGGCGGTGCAGAAAGTTTAATGTCTCCTATTTTCTGTCTAAAGCCTTCTATTTTATCACTGAAAAAATACATGATTTTATATATACACCCCGCGCAGCAAAGAGGCATGGTCAGAGGTGCTGTAACGTTATAGCAGAGACAGCTAAAATGCCGTCCAAATTTCCACAGAGCTCATTCTGTTTCTGTACTTGGGCTTCTAAAGGACACAAAGAGAGAAGTGCTTACAATTTAATTTTAATTATGTTCCAGAGACTTATAAAAAAATATAGCTAGCATTTGACAAAGGACAGCTTCTAGAATCTCACCCAGTTCAGTGCTGGATTCAGCTAAAAACTCCTTAAAGAAGGAGCAGCTCCAACCATAGTAAAAGAAGCTGTGGATTGTGTGCCACAACCTGTAAGTGTTTTTATTTGTTAAAATTGATCTATTACATGCATAGTGTCTAGCATTAATGGCATGTTGTAGCAAGGATGTAAACAACAGGAAATGCTGTTTGACAACGCTACCAATTTAGCTACAAATTCATATTTATCTATCAAACTGCTGTAAACACCCACAATCTTTACCAGCGCTGCAGTGTCTCTCTATGTGGTAGCTTTCCCTGCATTCTACATCTCACATAACAAACTCATAAAATATATGTGAACGCTTCATATTACTTACACATGCTTATTCACAATATATGTGAAAGACACGTGTTAGATTTTATTTTAGAGTGCAGGCATGAGGTTCAGCTGTGTCCTCTGTGTCATTTTCTGTCTCATTCAGGCTCAAACTTACACGAATAACAGCGACTCTGACTGACAGTATTTACACAGCACAAAAGCACGTGCTTATAGGGGTGTGATGCTTTTCCTGATGACATAGAGCTAATCCTCGAATCACAGCATATTATGTTAGCTGACCAATCAGACCCTCTTTAGGGCTTTCGGAGGAACTAGGAAATATGTTGTTTTCATGTTAGCTGAGTAGCAGTATATAATCAAAGGGAGATATATGAAAATAATAACCAGATTTATTTATTTTTTTTTTACAAATGAAGCATGAGCACACATTGCTTTGCATCTTTTAAACACAACCAGGCCATAAAAAATACACTCTGGACCACCCCTTTAAAATACTGTATGTAATTGCGGACATGGGCGCACCCTGTTTGTGTAGAGAGGATTAAGTCATCAGAACATTTACGAATGTTGTTGAAAGGAAGGCAAATATCAACTACTTTCTTTTTAAAGTTAGGTATTGTAATTAATAACTGTACTATAAAGATTTCTCCCTGGTGACTTTTACTTTATTTTACTTCTGTGAATCAACTTCATTAATATGCATGATATAGCTTCAAAAAAATTCAAGGGCCTTAAACTTGTAATTTTGTTCGTTTCTTATGTCTTTTTGGTGAAGGTCTGAAATTAATTTGAAGGTGTTGATTCTGTTGTCATGACATCCAGTCAGCATATTATATTTGCTCTAATCTGGCAACACTCTTCACCACAGTGAGTGTCTCAATGGATGAGGATGTCAGTTTCCAGATGAGATGAGAAGTATGCATTTGTTTTTTTAATCCTAGCACAAAACTGTTCTGTTTGATTAACACTGAGATAGTTGTTGTGAAGAGTGGAAATGTCAAATGCCACTATGAAACAAAAGTTTATGCAGCTGATGAAATACAGACAGTGCCATTTCTCACATTAGACTGGTCTGTAATGTGGAGTGCAGACACTGAGATAATAGTTCCAAGCGCAGCTTAATAAAAGAATAGATGGACATACAGGTAATGCAGACATCAGGAGCAAAACAGCAGCAAAAAGGGGAAATCCATAAACATAATCCAAAGAACAGGCAAAGGTCAGGGCAATCAAAATATATATAAGATATATTTAAAATATATATAATATAAATAATAAAATATATAATATATAAAAAGTCATGGAATTTTTGTAGTAAAAACATGTATGAACGCTGCATTATTATTTCTGTTAGAACAGATTACCTTGTACCAGTCACCACGGTTCTTAAGTCAATGCCTTCTTAATCTGTAATACCCTTTACTCAGTAAGCATATTACATATACCCATGGAAATCCATCAAAAAGCATGCTAACTTCACTTGAAAGGGCAGAATAACAGAGCTTTTATTTTATTTATTATTTATTGTCCTAAATCTTTCTTTTTTAATAACAGAGATTTCCACAGTTACCATTAAGAGCATTCTATAACGCATTCCAATACGCTTCAGTTGAAGACAATTGTTGTACTATAATTTGAGCTTCAGCTATTTGAGTGCCATAAATAACACTTCAGTCATCCACGTTCTGTATATATATACTTTTTGATGTTGCTGTTGAATTGAATATCTTTAATGCAGTGTTCTTCCATCTGCTGGAAAGATCAGACGGTCTGCGAAATACCCATTGGGACTCTGGTACCCAGATACCTTTGATGGAGTCACCCTGGCTCTTCTGAGGTGTTTGGAGGATTATGAATAATTCAGATCTTTATATATATATTTTCTGAAACTGAAGAAGTTTTATATGGCATTTAACTGACTTGGGGTTGTGGCTCGGGAGCACTTCAGCTAAATTCTTGTGGGTGGAAGAGACTTATTCCAACCAGCCTGATTAATATCAAATGTTAGCAAGTGTCAGCCAGTTCTCGCAGCATGAGAGGTGTAAAACTAAAAGTGGGATGGTTGCAAATGTCACCATGCTTGTTCATCTCAGGTGCTAGGCAAAAAGTGCTGGCATCTACAGTAGTTATTGATAATGTACATTTGCAGTATAAAAATATATATAAAAGGTTTTTAACAGCTGTTATAATGATTCTTGTAATGAATAGCACCAATTTTAACAGCAAACGTAAGATTTGTAAAATCTGTTAGATATTATTTAAATCTGGAAATGTATAATCGTCTTAGACCAGGGGTGGGCAAACTCGGTCCTGGAGGGCCAGTGTCCTGCACAGTTTAGCTCCAACACTAATCAAAAACACCTGAACATGCTAATCAGTGTCTTCAAGATCACTAGAAATCTATAAGCAGGTGTGTTTGATTAGAGTTGGAGCTAAACTGTGCAGGACACCGGCCCTCCAGAACAGAGTTTGCCCACCCCTGTCTTAGACTCTTAGTAAATAGCTGCTGATCACCATTTTTATTCAAGCATTTAGCAAATTTAACCCTAATCCCTCCCTCGGGTTGTTTTGACACAAATAAAAAAATTGTGTTCATCTGAGTGGTAAAAGATTTTGTTTCATGCTTCACATAAACAAAGGTTAAGTCATTAAAAAGTAACAAAAGTGCCACTGGTAGGTCCATTTGTTCTGCATATTTTATCCTGAAAATTATGGAAAAAAAAAAAAAAGTGTTAACATTCAGTGTATTAACATTTCACCAATTTCAAGCTTAAATCGGGTTGAGTCCCATCAGTCCCAAGTTCTTTATAATACTTTGAATACTTTTCATTAACAACTTGTATTTGCCTTCATTTGCGTATCGCTAAAACTCCTCACAAGTGTCTATGCAAACTCCATACATCCAAACAAACAGAAGACGAGCATGAACCTATTCATTAGTTGATATCTCACGCCTCCACTGAAACGATAAGTGTTTTGAAGGCCACAGCTCTCTCAGCAGCCTCCATTTTTCTCTGATTTTATTGCTGCACATTTAATGGATGTTTCCTAGAATGGCAACGAACGGGAAAGGAGAGAAGAATGAGCTCTCAGTGGCAAAGGTTACTTTAAAAAGCCACATATGAGGCTTTCAGTAGCTGAAAGGTGGGATGTTTGGCAGTGAGAGTGAATGCTGTGAGATGGCTGAGCGGTTATGACTGTATTGCTGAGGAGGGAGGTGATGATAGCTGGTGATGAAGAAGGGAGACTGAGTGCTTGGTAACAGGTTTCTTGACAGCTTAAATGCCTGCGACCGCACTGGTGTGAAGAGTCATCATATAATGGCCCCATTTCCATTTCCCAGAGTGGGTGATTCTTATCAAAATTTCAGGCTCCAGGAGCATAATATGACTTTTATTGAGGAGCCCTTGACTTTTTTACAAATTTAAGCACAAACTACTAAACAAAGCATGAAATTGTGTATTGTTAATGTCTGAAAGTTATATTGTAGGTTCAGTGAAAGTGCAAGTCTGCAGCATTTGAGGCCACTTAAATATTTTGGCTGTAATTGTCGATTAAACCAAAGAAAAATAGAGATTATGAGAGGTGTTTATGAAAGAAGTAAATGCTGAAAATATTTAGAATAGAGGATATTAGATGCCTACCATTTTGTTAAAACATACATTAATCTTTTTACAATCATTTTTGTTATTATTATGGAATTAAATTGTTAGGATGTTTTGGTTTTGTTTCTCATTATGGTTCACTTATTGCTCAAAGAACTTTTCTTAGAATCAGTGTTCAAGTCCATTAAAAGTTTATATTTGATTAAATATTTAATGGTTAAGATTTTTTTGAGAAAACTATATATATTATATATTAAATAAATATTTACTGTTCCTTTAATCAAATAAATACATATAAAAGAATGCATTGCAAAATTGTAAATAATAAAACAATAATTTTATAAATAATTAAAAGTTTATTATTAAAGGTTATTTACATATATATATATATATATATATACATATACATATACATATATATATATATATATATATATATATATATATATATATATATATATATATATATATATATATGGGGGCAGCTTGGTGATTCAGTGGTTAGCACTGTTGCCTCACAGCAAGAAGGTCGCTGGTGTCGCCTGGGTCAGTTGGCATTTCTGTGTTGTAAGGGTCCTATGACGGAACTAACAGCATTGGTGAAGATTAAATGCGTGTAAGCCTTTTTAGCACATGTGGAAAGAAATATTTTTACTTGTTAATTAATTTTAATTTGTTTCCAACTCCGAATTTAATCTTTAATTTATCTTATATTCATCCAATTCAACCTGATCAGCTTATAGATTGTGATTTAGTCTAATTTAGATTAACCTATATATATATATATATATATATATATATATATATATATATATATATATAATAGTCCTTGTATTCATCAGGGGTCGCCACAGTGGAATGAACCGCCAACTTATCTAGCATATTTTTTATTTTTTACAATGTGCTTTACGATAGCCATGTGTTACCGTGCATGTATATTATTTTCATGGTTAACGATCAAATTTAATATTAAAATATTAAAATCAGGTTAACGTTATGTTTGACTACTATTTACAATGAGTTCCCATCCATTTACAGTTCCAGGTAACTGAATATAATGAAAAAAAGTAGTGATGTGTTCATCATGATTACCTTGATTTCCTCCACTCCAGCATTTCAGTGAAATTCTAGAGGAAGAAGATTCAATTGCTCCAATCAGCACTTTGATGAAGATTGGTTGTATTTTTGTCTTTTACTGGCCAGCCAGGATATTTTAAAGTTTTTTTTTACATGTAGACTACGAACCAGACCCATGAGTGGGTGCCATGGTCATAAAATAAATGATTTCCGTTTTCTAGCCATATGCTGCCATCAGGGAAATATCTTGATAAGACGGCTAGATGATGGATGTCTGCTCCATTGACATAGCTCAGTTTTATGAGCAGAGCACTATTTCTACTGGCAGATACCTTTGCCTCAGCTGGACTCAGGGTAGGTCATCAGAAAGTTGGACAGAACAGACAATAACAAAGTGACTTGTGGCTCAGAGTATATTGTGAGGGAATAGTTCCCAGTAGAGCTTTCTTAGTGTCTCCTCAAACAAAAGTCAGAAGGGGGAAATGACATGAGCATACTTCCAGAAAGGCACACAACAGGTAAATGTTCTCAAATTTGCATTGTTTCTTTCAGTTTGTTAGAAAGCGCCCATCCGATCTGTCCTCAGTTCACCTCACTTCCCTTTAGATTCCTGAGATTTCACTCTCAGCTTCATCATTAAGGGAAAACATGCACTGACCACAACACGACACAAAAGGGAAAATAAACCAAAAATGCTTCATGACTCACCACATGTGGGATTTGATCTAACAGCCTCCTGACCTCCAGCACAGATCTTTAACAACCTCAGGAGTAGTGAGTCAGCACAGTCTAGTATAGCTGTTTCTGGGACAGCACGGTTTAAATACAAAACATCCACTCAATTATTTTTTGTCATAGTGGGCTTAAGGTCATGAGCCACATTCGATGATAACTGGACACATTCTAGAAGCAGTGGTCCTCAAACTATGCTAAGAGCATGAGGCATGCAGGATCTCTGTAATAAGCCTAAGAATTGTGTTGATGCAATGCCTGAATGTTATAAATGGGGTATTATTGCTATTATTTCAGCCTATACTGTGTTCGCACAAGACGTGGTACGTACAGATAAATCGCGCAATTCGTGCGTCAAATTTACTTCACAATAGATGCAGATTTGCATGATGGGCAGGGCTTCTGCCTGCCCAGTAACTCTAGCATCGTTGCTAAATCACAGAGGATAGCTGTGTTTATGTGCTTTAGGAAGACTGAAACACAAGGTCGATTCGTTTGGAGCCATGTCTGAGCCCACTAAATCCATTCTGAGGTGCATTCTGAGCTCATAAACTTCTCCAGAAACTATACCTAGATGATGGAAGCTTTGAGCGGTGCTTCCAACTGAGCCCGGTTTGATGTTGTTGTTTGTTGTCCGGTATCAGCAGGAGGATTTCCCTCCGGGACACCAACAATAGGCGCTACATCATAATCACGCCCTTACAAGAAAAAGCTCCTGATTGGTTAAGGCGGCGGATTCCGCTAAAGTTCAGATTTTCCAACTCCAGTGATTCGCTCTACTTGCGCCGCTTTGTTTACGTGAATCGCGTCATTCGCGCCACCTCATTCTCGCATATCGTGCCGCAGGATGTCTATTCATGTCTTTTCATTGACTTACCATGCAAGTCACTCGCGCTTGATGCTTCTTCCGCATCTGGTGTGAACGCAGCATAAAACACATGCACAGGGTTTTCACTAATATAGGCTCATTCTGAAAATGTAGCCCTAAATATATTTCTGGAGATCGTGAATTATGTAGCCAGAAGGAATGCCGTTCCTTTTCGTGCTTACCAAATGACCGCTTACCTCCATATGGACAGCTTTCCTGCTGTTACCAGTTTGTCCAGTTAGCTCACTGTGCATGTTGGCGGACTTGAGACATTGAGAGGAGTTGACCACAACGACGGTGTTTGAGTCTGGCTAAGAACGGTTCCAGAAAGCGGATAAGAAAAAAAGGTGCCAAAAAAACAAAATAAACAACATAACATAAAAGTAAATAACAGGGTGAGAATGTGGTATAATCTGAAAAAGTGGTAAAAATCACATGAGACCTTTTGTTTTTGTGGATTGCTTTTGAAAACTGTCGGTTGGTTTCTGGGAAGTGGGTGTGCTGATCAGTGGTTTCTGGGAAGTGGGTGGGCTTTTGAAAACACTATCGATTGGGTTTAGGGAAGGAGGAGGTTGGGTCTGTCGGTCGGTCAGTCAGTCGACAGCGGCCTCTAGTGGATTCACGCGAAAACAGCAGGTGCGAATGGCACTCGCTAATGAGGAATTTGAGATCTCACATTGAGATTCACGAAAACAAAAACTGCAAACAAACGTAGCTCCTGGGACATATTTGGTGCTCTGCAGGTATGTACTGTTTATAGAGGTACATTTTCATAATGAACCTGGGTTGGTTTTCACACTTGAACTAGTTATCCATGCTCATTGTAAACTTCTAAAAACCTGAATTCTTGGCCAGCCTGATTCATATTTTGAAACCAGAGATGCCCAAAGTAGGGCCCCGGGCCAAAGTTGGCCCATTGAAATCTTTGATTTAGTTCACCATTCCATCTGAAGACCACAGAGTTTCTGGAGACCACATGTCTTTGGACTTGTGGGGGAAACTGGAGCACCCGGAGGAAACCCATGCGAACACAGAAATGCCAACTAACCCAGCCGAGGCTTGAACCAGCGACCTTCTTGCTGTGAGGCAATCATGTTACCCACTGCACCACCATAACGCCCGTTTCTAGTTATTTAAAAAATGTTATCAATTAAATAAGGAAATAACAAATGGCAACAACTATATTTACCTTCGGCCCACTAGCCTCAATCAAGTTTGGTTTTTGGCCCTTCAAAAGAATAAGTTTGGACACCCCTGTTTTAAACTGTTCCTACTTTAACTAGAAGGGTTAGCAGTAAATTAGGATATTTAGAAGCTGACCTTTCACACTGTACATACCTGTGTCTTGACCTAGATAAATGACCTCATTTGCATAATTGGTAAGTCACTGATGATTTGTTGACACAACTGGTTTACACGAAAGCTTTAACATTGCATTTACTTCATAAAGTATATTTCTTACTTACGATCATGGAATTTGGTCTATTTGATATATTTTCCCTGTTTGGCATTTATTTCTCCCAAATGCTAAATTGATTGTAAAAAGCATGGGAATAAGGCTTGCAATTGGTTGGCAATTATCTTACTGTTACATTCTACCCCTTCTCCAGTGCAGCGTTTTATATGCAGTCTTAAACCCAGTCTAATTAATGGGAGATACTGTACAAGGGTCCATGTTTCTACCAGAAGATAAAGTGCGATGGCCAACTTTGATCACATGTGCCATGAAAATCAAACACATCACAGGCTTGATGTCATTAAATTTATTTTAGAGCTGTGCCTCAGTCAAGCTGTGTTCACACCATGTTATCGTAATTACTGTAATTTTGAGATGGCCACATGTGACGATCTACTCAGAGCTGTTCAAATCTATGAGCATGGATTTATGTGTTTAGATGGCAAGACTTGTAATGACTAAACATAGCACGTATATGAATCTGCTGCAGATGGGGTGTTTTTTATGGGTATTTTTCTAATCTTGGAGGCTTGAGTTAAATTAACTTTAGCGAAATGTTCCTCACATGGGGTTCAAAGCAGATATAAGACTGACAATCAAGTAACAACTTTTTTAGAGAAAAACCCCATACTTTTTGTGCAAATTATATTGTTTTACATGTAGGCAAAATTTTCTGTGGTATATGGATGTTGCCCAGTGATGGGTTGCAGCTGGAAGGGGATCCGCTGCATGAAACATATGCTGGATCAGTTGGATAAGTTGAGCCCAGATTAATAAAGGGACTAAGCTGAAAAGAAAATGAATGAGTGAATAATAATAATAAATTAATAATAATAATAATAATAATTTTATTATTATTATTATCATCATCATCATCATCATTATTATTATCAAATAGGATTTTTTTTAAGTCAACAGGCCCATATCATATACAGTACAGATACTATAAGTTACTGTAAATTAAAAGCATTAACATATGCTATATATTTTTTGTTTTCACAAGCTCTGGAGATGTAACATAAATTCCGCTTTTAAATAACAGGTGACCTATAGTTTGCGTCATGAACCACAGCTGTGTTCAGAATGGCATAAATGTTTTCAAAGTGCACTGTGAAGGGAACGCAATTGTCATTATGAAGATCGTTAAAACTAAACTGTAAAAATACTTTGAAAGCAAATTACACCTAAGAGAGATGACTTTTTTTGAGAGATGAGATTTATTTTTTTTAATCATTACAAGTTCAAATGTTAAAATGTTCTAAAAGAATAGAGCATAGCGGGTATAACTGGGAATAGAACACAACCTACAGTGTATGCTTCTAACTACAGCTCTAGATGTGTAGTTGGAAGCGTACAAGTTAGCCACTCATTTTGTGAATGTTTGTTGAAACAACGGATTTGGGAATCGCCAAATCAGTAAACTATGTTTGTAACGATGAAACTTGCGACTTTAGTTGGCTAACGATGGTTTTCGGAATTGCACTCCAGGTCAGATACAGTACCATACACAATTTTTTTTTTTTTTACAAATTTTGGTGCAAATTTGATTCGCATGAAAAAGGTTTATTGTTATTATAGAAATGGATTAATTAAATATTATAATGATCTTCATTTAAAAGACTTTAAAGTTGATCTAGAGATTTTTCAGAACCACCCCAAGTGAGCCAAATATCAAAGCAATGCTCTACACGCTTCTATTAGCAGATCTGGCGAATACAATAGGTGTCATATTAGCTTCAGTGCTCAATCTTTAATGATGAAGTAATGGCTCATCCTCATGGGAAGATCTGCTCAGAGTTGCAGCTTTTGGGTGGAAAAAAATCCCCAAAATTGGAATTGTCTTTGAATGTAACAAAACTGACAATTACTCATGGGGCCAAAGAAATCGGCTTCAGCACAAGTGGCAATACAGGCTTGTTTGATGAAATGTCTCAATTTTAAAAAACTGATTTAATAGCCCTGATGCCCTGCAATGTAGAGATAATGACTTTAGATATCAAGTGCCTTAGGCGCTGCATGGAGATTTCCCATGTCGCAGTGTGTCTGTTGATGGTATGGCAAGTCTGTAGCAAATCAAAAGTTGAATATATGGTCATTCAAATCCTCATCCACAGGCTCAATGCTCTAAATAGAAATATCTGCTAGGCATATATACAGTTGAAGTCAGAATTATTAGCCCCCCCCCCCCCCCCCCCCCATTTGAATTTGTTTTTCTTTTTTAAATATTTCCCTAATGATGTTTAACAGAGCAAGGAAATTTTCACAGTATGTCTGATAATGTTTTTTCTTCTGGAGAAAGTCTTATTTGTTTTATTTCGGCTAGAATAAAAGCAGTTTAAAAAATGTTGTGAACCATTTTAAGGTCAAATTTATTAGCCCCTTTAAGCTACATTTGTTTTTGACTGTCTACAGAACAAACCATCATTATACAATGACTTGCCTAATTACCCTAGCCTGCCTAGTTAACCTAATTAAGCCTTTAAATGTCATTTTAAGCTGTATAGAAGTGTCATGAAAAATATCTAGTCAAATATTATTTACTGTCATCATGGCAAAGATAAAATAATTCAGTTATTAGAAATGAGTTATTAAAACTATTATGTTTAGAAATGTGTTGAAAAAATCAGCCCTCCGTTAAACAGAAATTGAGGAAAAAAAATTAAACGGGGGCTAATAATTCAGGGGGGCTAATAATTCTGACTTCAGCTGTATATATATTTCAAACCTTTTTTTTTTTATTATTATTTTAAACTTCTATTTAAAAACTTAGACCTGCTGATTTGTAAAATGATTTAGCTCACTGTTTTGGCAGATTTCCTGACATACAAACACACACAGCTCATGAATTTGTCCTCAAGCAGACATGCAAGCCTGACAGAAAGTCAAGAGCAGAGAGTTGAGCCAGAGTTGAGCTAATGAGCTGCAATACCGCCCAAAAGAGGAGAAAAGATGTGTTCTCTCTAACTGTGTGTGTGCGTGTGTGTGCGTGTGTGTGTGTGTGTGTGCGTGCGTGCGTATGTGTGTGCGTGTGCGTGTGTGTGTGTGCGCGAGGACGCCCACCCTTTGTGAAGGTGAGTCTGTGTAGCTGTTTGTGTGTGTGTTGAATTGTTCCCCCTTCGGCTGCTTGGAGTGTCTCTCACGGACAGTTTGAGGTCAAGTCAGACTCGGGCCTGCCGTCAGGTCTTAAGTGATTTCTGCAGGAACCAAGTACTCGTTGCTCCCGAGGTAATTACGTCCTTCAAGTCTGAAGGCAACTGGCGAATGCCCTCAGAAAGACATTCTGAAAACAAAAGCCAATGGACAAAAAAAATTGGCAGCCTCGGGAGGACAATCAAAATCACATTTGTAATTTCTTTAATATTTCAAACAGAATGTGAACTAGCATTTCAATATTTTAAATAGCAGCGTTTTAAACCACAGTTTTAGAGATTACTTTAGTTTGTTTGTGAATTTACCATGAAATGGCAACTAATATGTACTTAAATTAAGTAGATATTAAATCTGAAGTGCACCCAATATTTATATTTTCTGTTTATTTACTCAACAGGCCATTCTAGAGGTTGGTGACTTACTAACTGTCATGAAATCACAGTGCAACAATTGTCCAACACCATTCAGAGTACAACTTATTTATAGAAAAACATCTTCGACCAATGGCTATAAGACAATATAATTCCTACAAATGCATAGTTTTATAGCTTCAATAAATGTGGAGTTTCTAACCTATGCAGAACACGCCAAAATTGAACATAACTTATAGGAGTATCAGAGTGGAGCATGGCAAATAGAGTTTTCAAAAGGTAACAAAGCTTTAACCCTTTTATAAAAGAACAGAAACTTGCAGAAATATACATCTACACTGGCAAATATACATCCCACAACTTTTTTTTCATAACATGTACCTCTTCTACCAGACTTTCCATCCATCCGTCCATTTATTCCAGTAGAACATTAAAAGTGCTGGATGTAAGTTTTTGACTCTTCTAAAGCATAAAAATACCATAATCTGTTTGCAGATATATATATATATATATATATATATATATATATATATATATATATATATATATATATATATATATATATATATATATATATATATTCTGTGCCGGAACGCTGTCTTGTTTTTTGTTTTTTAATCTGCCCAATGCCAGTTTACCCAATTATATTTCAGCACCCTGGGTTGCCATGTTGAAAAACCATGTATTTCGTTCATTCATTCAGTCATTATGGCTCTCAAAGCATGCATTCGTGACCGAAATGCGACCTCTGGTGGACAGTAGCAGACTCCGTAATGAGACGCAGATTCAGAAGTCCACATGAGGTGGTAATCAATTAGCAAATAACATAAATATTACAAACGTAAACATTAGGTGAGCAGATTACTTTGTAACCCTATGTCCCAACAACATGCTACTTGACGAGATTTTCAGTGAAACGCAATTCGGCTGTTTGCACCAGACGAAACACGACAGAAATTTAAATACAGCGAGAAGCACAGAATATGCACTCACTCACGAAATAAGGTTTAGAATCTATTTAATACACATTAAACCTCTTTAGCATCATTAAATGTCCATGCTAAATCACTGATAGTAAGTCACAGTCCTAAAGTTCAATATCAAATGGTTTATTTTATTTTCAAGATCTGAGGTGAACTATCTGCTGCTGCTTTCAGTAGTATGGCAATAAGTGTCATGTAAAAAGGCATTCAAACTCACATTATTAGCATTTTCACACTGAATAAAGCACATGAGGTGTACCTGAGGTAAGCATTGCCAGTTTATCCTGTTCACCTGTGAGAAATAGATGCTGTTTCTAATATATCCATTTCAGGTGTTGGTTAGGACAAAAACTTCTCTAAATATGGAAATAATCCTTCTATCAGGTGCTATTGCTTTTGTTTAGAACACGGTTTAAATCAGCCTTTAGGTGCTGCTGGTCGTCAGTTTGGCAACCTGCGCTTGTGTTTTTTTGATCCAGGAATGCAATACCTAGTTTAATCAAACTTACACTGCACCTTTAGGGCGTACACACACTACAGTTGCCTTGAACCAGGCTTAAGCATGCTTGTCCCCCCTCCCGTCTCCCCTGATGGCCCGCACTTACATTGCATTCGAGCCTGAGTACACTTGCGTTATCGATGATGTACTGTTAAGTTTAAGAAGCGTTCTCGCTCAGCCCAGTGTAGATTGCTTTATATCATTTTAGTCGTTTTGGATTCAGTGACACACAGTCAAATATTTCGCCGAACAGATCAGCCATTTTTGACCCTCATAAGCAATCATAAAGTCATCATGTTGCAGGAATTAGAAGGTTTGCTGAAGGTGCAGCTGTCGTGCAGTGAGGGGTTTGCATCTTTAATAATCTACGACAGTTTGCGTTCATTGAACAGTAAAGAATGATTCATAAATCCATATGAAACAGTCCCTTAAAAGTCACGTCTCGGCTTCAGTTTCGGGCTAAGGCGTGCTTTGCACTCACACTACAAGCACTAAAAGTCACACTACCTGAGCAAAAGTGAACCGCGCTCTGGCACACCTCTTCCAACTGGGCCAGGGCCGGCCAACTGAACTGCGCCTGAGCCTGATTCAGAGCACTCACACTTCTCAAACAATCCAGGAAGCGGATCTGGGCTCGGTTTGGATAGCATAGAGTGAGTACGCCCTTAAAGAAGCTTTTTTTAAACTGAAACTGTGGTTCTTGGAGATCCATAAAATCAAAGGCTACTGCCAGTTTCAGAGTAATGAACATCAGGACAAAAAACAATAATTTGCAAGTGTGAACAGATTACACCTATATGCAAAATTATATCATGTTGTCATGTGTGATATGAACAGATTGAGAAGTTATGTTTTTCTTTTTGTATGTAATTTATAATAGCTTAGCAATGATGCAATGCATTAGCACTGTTTGTGTTGTTTCTTTTTCGCAAATACACTGCAAAAGTAGGTGGAAAAGTTCAAGGTTCATGTAATGGCTTACGAGTGCTTGGAGTATCATATAAATTTACAAACATTTTTATGCACTTCTTAGGTAACAGTGCATTTGGGAGAAAGATTAAGTACTTACAGTAGTGCGTACGACTGCCATCTTAGTGCATTAGAAACCCAGCCTGATTCTAATGGCACTGCAGTCAAAAGATGTTGCAGTTTCTTTTAATATCCCATTGACTGAAGATAAAATGCTGAGAAAAGTTCAGAGTACTGCCACATGAAAAGATCTGAAACAGATCTAAATAAGAGAACCCCGTCAGCTTTAGAGGAGAGCAGAGACACAGTATTTTCATTTTGATTTACCTCGATTTTCCTCCCATCTTGTGTCATTCTTACTTCCTTGTTCTTCAATCTATTAAGCTCTCTGCGCTCCCCTTAATTAGATGTAATTCAGCCATTTGAATGTGGCAGCATATAAGGCTTTCAGTTTGGCTTACATTTAAGCACAGGCAGTTGAATAAAATGCGTTACGTGAAGCATCAATTTAACTGTAAAATGATGTAGTTTGTAATGTAATGTAATGTGTGTGATTTATATAGCACATTTATCATTTATGACCGTACACCCAAAGTGCTTCACAATCATGAGAGGGGTCTCTCCAAACCACCACCAGTGTGCAGCATCCACTTGGATGATGTGACAGCAGCCACAGGACAAAGGCTCCAGTGTGCTCACCTCACACCAGCTATAGGGTGGAGTGGAGAGACAGTGATAGAGCCAGTTCGGTGGATAAGGATGCTTGGGAGGTCATGATGAGTAAGGGCCGATGAAGGAAGTTTGGCCAAGGACACCGGGGTTACACCCCTACTCTTTACGAGAAGTGCCATAGGATTTTTAATGACCACAGAGAGTCAGGACCTCGGTTTAACATCTCATCCCAAAGATGGAAAGTTTCAGTAATAATTAGCCATTATTACAACAGAATGCAGATTTTGGGGAAAATTTCATTTTGATTGTGGTATTGAATGTGATAAACACAATATTAACCATTTCTTTTGCTGTTTTTATTCGGCCAAAGAAAATAGTTTCAGGCTAAGTCACAGCATAACGTTGCTCTCTGCAAAAGCAGTAGTGATGTTTTGTTACTAGATGAATTATAGAACAGATAGGATAGGTTTCCTATATGAGTTAATAACTCATTCATATGTTTCAATACAAATGTGACAACTTGATGAATTTCTTCTATTCTTCTTTCTTCTCTCTGTCCTCAATCAACTGAGAGACCCTCACTCATGGTGCTCTCTTAGTGGACACCCTTTAATCCCCCACTTCTAATGGCCCAAGACAGCTCCTCTGACCACAGCCACCCATCTTAATAGACAGCAACAGACGTTGGCCTCTGGAGAAGTTCTGTCCATCTCCTTGGAGAGCACTTCCATTACCAGCTTTGAGTGTTCACGGTGGCACACTCTGCTCCTCTTTAGTTGTCAGTACCACAAATTTCCCAAATCAGTGGCTCTTTGACAGTTTCTACCTACTCCCCAAATTTCAGGATGAATGTAAAGTGTTCAGTGGTTTGGAAACGAGGTAAAATGTGGCAAACCGGAAGTTGCTGAAACTTTTATTTCAGTATGCTGATATACAGTGGAAGTCAGAATTATTAGCCCCCCATACACCCCCTTTGATTTTTTTTTTTTTTCTTCTTTTAAAAATATTTCCCTAATGATGTTTAACAGAGCAAGGGAATTTTGACAGTATGTCTGATAATATTTTTTCTTCTGGAGAAAGTCTTATTTGTTTTATTTTGGATAGAATAAAAGCAGTTAAAAAATTTTTAAAAGCCATTTTAAGGTCAAAATTATTAGCCCCTTTAAGCTATATTTATTTTTTCTGATAGTCTACAGAACAAACCGTCATTATACAATAAACTGCCTAATTACCCTAACCTGTCCAGTTAACCTAATTACCCTAGTTAAGCCTTTAAATCCCAAAAGCTGTATAGAAGTATCTTGGAAAATATCTAGTAAAATATTATTTACTGTCATCATGGCAAAGATAAAATAAATCATTATTAGAGATAAGTTATTAAAACTATTATGTTTAGAAATGTGTTGAAAAAATCTCTCTGTTAAACAAAAATTGGGGAAAAAAAATAAACAGGGGGGCTAATAATTCTGAGTTCAACCGTACTTCACTGTAAAAAAAATGCAGGGTTCAACACAATCAATTTGTGTTGGAGCAACATAAGGAATTAAGTTAACTTAGTTTTTACAACTGAAAGTGGATTTAACAGAAAACAATTAAGTTGTTTATTAATTGTGTTGTTTCAGCTTATTTTAAGTAAGTAGTTTGAACAGATAAGGTCTTTTTTGAGTGTTCCAACTGAATAAAAGGTGCAAAGTCTAAAGTGTAGGGCGCAAAAGCATTAAGGGTGTATCCGAATCCACTTTTGCTATTTTTAGGATGGAAAAATGTGGTTTGCGCCACAGCACATGGCTTGACAGGGTTGTGCTTATTCTCTTAATGAGTTATAAGTATGTTTTGAGCATTTGAGCATAATGTGTATTAAACTAATCAGATACTCATCTTGCATTCCCTTTAAAAGTCAGTTGTGTCGCGCCATGGCACATTTGCTATTCACATGGTGGACTTTGTAAGAGGAAAAACTGAACGATTCACTAACGAGAAAACAGACCATCTGCAGCGCGATGATAAAGAACGAGCCTCCTTCATTCTGCATTTTTGCTTTTTTTTTACTTTTACTTTTACTCTAAGAAAACTCTATTGAAGACGTTCATTAGCCCATACATTTAATTTCGTTTGTTAAGCTCAAAGATTTGTTTTAAAACTATTTCAAAATTAAGTTCTAATTTCCAGCAAATGAATAAATGGACAATAATAATGAAGTGTGGATATATAATGAAGTTATAACCAAACACACGTCCTATTCTTATGCCCTATATGGTGATGCATACGTTTTCAAAACCCAATAGGGGGACAAATCTAAACTTGTTTTTATTAAAACAAAATAAATATGCATATAATAAATAATACTAATTATAATAACATTATACAAATGCAAGTTGTCATGAATAAACTGAAAAAAGGCATGAAGGCATGAAGAAGGTACAGAGGCAGTGTTTTTTATATTTGTGTAGAAAAAAATCATTTTTGAAACATGTTAATCCTTTAATTTTTTCATATATAAAAATGTGTATTGCTGTACATGCTGTGGGTTAAGCAATGTGTATGCGTTTTGGCCCTGCATAGGCACATAACTAACGCACTCTGCATCCGATGGACTTTAGACGGCCTTTGTCAATGGCGCGATCTATTTGAGTTTTTCAAAATAGCAACACGCTAACAATGCGCCTTAACACACCTCTATTTTAAACCATCACACCCATGAGTCTACGAAGTGGCACAAATGGATTTGCTTTTTAAACAACGTGGGGCAAAACATGAAAATTATGGTTGCGCTGCTCTGAAAATAGCAACAAATCATGCCATACACCTCTTGCACCTTATTGCGTCGGATGTATGATAGGGCCCAAAATATTGAGTAGGGTGCGGGGCTTTCTCACCACATCATTTTTCTATAGCAATCTAACGGCGTGGTTGAGAATATTGTGGCTGACATCAACAGAGAAGGACTGCAACTCAAAATGCAAAATGGTCAGACTTTAATCGAAAGTTACTGGAGCTAACAAGCAAAAAAATGGTGGATTAACTTATCATATCATCTTCACATCATCTTTGTTTATCAAATACAATATCATTTCCAGCCCCGTCAAAATGACTTTTCTTCACTTCCGGTCATAGAATGCCTATAGGCACTGCTGACCGCTTACCTCTGTACGGCCAACTTTTCCCGTTTGAATGTTTTGCTCAGTAGCTTGCTACACATGTCATTAGACTTGGGAGGCAGAGGAGGGCAGACTGGGGTTTGAGTCCAACGAATGATGATTATCCAAACTCGCTAAAATGAAACAAGAAAGAAGTGTGAGGTCAGGGTAGAAACACTCTTTCTCTTCTAGTTTCTTTTTGAAAGCACTATCAGTTGGGTTTAGGGAAGTGGGTGTGTAGGACAGTTGATATCAAGCTGATATATTATGCTCAAATTCAATGGCTTCTCTCACAGACATTCACAAAAAGGATGTTAATATTCACAGTAATGTCCACAGCGTATCCACCACAGTCTGTCTAATCTATTTATTGACTAGTCTATTTTTGAATATTTTTAGACATATTAAATTGTCACTGGTAACCCAAAATTTGCCTTTTGTTAGCCTAGAGTAAATTTTAGATGTCTAGCGAACACAAAACCGTTTGTTGGGAAATTTTTCATTTTACTCCATATGAAGTTTCAGCTACTAAATAGGCATTGACTGAATGTAACAAACTACAAGGTAAAGCCACATTTACCTGTATTTCATTGGTTAAAGTCCGATTATCAATTTCAATATCAATTCTCAATAATCAATTTATTGATTTAGTTTTTTTTTTTTTTTTTTTTTTTTTTGACAGCTTTGAGTAGGATTTTCTTAGGTAACACTTTATTTTGATGGTCCATTTGAGTATTAGTACACTCTCTGCTTAATATCTGTTGATACTGCTCCTTCAACAGACATTTAACTGACTTTTAAGCAGTTTATTTAAAATCTATTGGTTCAGTTTTTCTTTCTCATTTCTATAAATAAATAAATGGATACAGTACATATATATAAGTAAACTCTCTATGAATATGATGCTATTACCAATAGGAATGCCAAAAACACTATATAGTGGTATTGGAATTTCAGGGAAGGAAAAATAATACAAACCAAATTTAGAGATGGGACTCTGTTTACATCTTGCAGGATTTGGGACGAAGCTCCTAATTTCAGGAGGAAGGGAGGAAAATGTAGGACAGGTGGTCACCCTGCAAGGGACTAGAGGCAGGTGTGGCACACAGATGTGCCCTGTTAACAGTTGCAACACTGGCCTTTCTCTGCTCTCATGGCTCTCAACCCCATTTCACTTTTCACAACTGCCCCAACACAGTATGAAAACATATGAGCAATATTCATATATTTCATCTAAATTCATAATTGGCCTCTATCTGACAATACCTTGGAACTGAGTTAAATTTCTCCATTGAGTTGTGTTGAACCTTGGAATCAAAATCCTACATTTTTTATAGAATACACAAGACAAGTAACCTGTATTGATAGAGTTAGGGAAATGGGGGGAAATGCAATTGGCAATATGGATGCTGTAGGGAAGGAAGCACCGCCTTCTATTAAAGGAGCCAATCATTGATCGATATAGACTAACAATTCACTCAGGGGTGTGCCAGGTCAAAGTAAGGCAAGTCATTTTACTTGGCGACTATCTTTGAAATGCCTCTCGGGCAGTATGCTCGGGCATTCAGTTTAAATGAGAAAACATCAAATTTTCCAAAACTGCTTGCCAAGCATACGATTGAATTTCATATTAGGAATCACCAATATAATTAAACAACAGCTGTTTCTTTTAGTTTCATTTCTAAACGTCCAAATTTCACAAAATCTGCAGAAACTCACGTCTAGCTCGGGAGTATCGTCAGTATATAGCGATTGATGATTGGCTACTGTACTAGAAGGCGGTCTTTATTCTCCATATAGTTGTCGACGATTGGCTCCTGGATTAGAAGGCAGGCTTCATTCTCCATATACTGATCGACAATTGGCTCCTGTAGTAGAAGGCGGGCTTTATTCTCCATATAACGATCGACAATTGGCTCCTGTAGTAGAAGGCAGGCTTTATTCGCCATATTGACTGTTGCACTTTTCTCCCATTCAAAACAATACCAGTGACATGTCTTGTGAGTGGACAGCCATCAGTTGTTAAACTTCATTGATGATTCCAAATCAGAATTTTAATCATCAGCACTTTACATGTAACGAACCCGTTTGACTGGGATATTTTGAAGAAAACTGTTAACCTAGCTAGCATTCTGGGTAAAGTATTAAACAGTAAGAACATTCTCTTTTGCTAAGCATGTTAATGGCAACAAACCGAGGGCAAGCTATCTCCGTTATTGGCAGAATATTCATTTATAACTGCAGATACTGCTCATCATTATTGCTTTTTCAACAGTTGCGATCGATTGTGCCCACTCATCAGGTGTTACCCTCTCTGATGAATGCCAATACTGCAATAGACACAGCTTTTACTTCTGACAGCAGACGTGTCAACCATCTTGTGGTCACTGGAGTTTTGAAATGCGTGGAGGAAACTTTTGTAGGCTGTTAATTTTGAAACCGTCTTGAATGACAGCCAAGAACTGCCCCGAGTGAACCCAGCTGGTCATCCGTCATTGTTAAAAACTTACATCCCTGATTGGGGTCTGGTCTGAGGCCAGCTCAGCACAGGTGCTTGGCACAGCATTGACATTAAAGCAGCTGAATATTGAGCAAAAGTGAAGCCAGGAAATTTCAGTTGCTGTCGTACTGATTACTGGAAACACCAGCTCGATAAAAGCCTATGGTTGAGTATCTGTTTGGTTCATTTAGATTACATGGTTGAAGGCATTCCTGTGTCACAGATGCTGGCTCTTATGATTCATTGTCTATGTTGTACAGCTGTCAGAACGTATAAGTAAGAAACAATACCTTAAACTTGCAATGATGGATTACTTTTGCTAAATTAAAGAGAGTAGATACTTTGGAATAGTTAAATAAAAGTAAGTAAATATGATTAGAGAGATAGGTAAATACAGATTTTGTTTTTAATCTGCATTATATTTTGTGATTTTTGCATCTTAATTGGCAGAGCATTGCATTACATACTATATATAAAATGGTGGGTAATTAAAAAAAACACATTGTGATTGGTGTTTGGTAGCGATGATCATATATTTTTTCATGATGATGCACCTAACCATACCTTGAGCTGGAGCAAAAAATATATATATAATTTTAATTAATTCATTTAGTTCTATTTATTTTTTTCTGTTGTCTTGTTCACACACAAGCTTAGATCCACTTGTGCTGTCTGTGTAAATTTGCAACTGATGTT
Source organism: Danio aesculapii (assembly GCF_903798145.1). Taxonomy (NCBI): domain Eukaryota; kingdom Metazoa; phylum Chordata; class Actinopteri; order Cypriniformes; family Danionidae; genus Danio; species Danio aesculapii. Next base: position 40,391,841 of record NC_079439.1, on the reverse strand, counting down.
GAGTATGTAGTTTCTTTGTGAACTTCACCTTTAAACATAATGCAGTGAATATTAAAGACTCATCTTTAATACTGCTACGTACATCAAAACTGCAAATTCTTACCAAATAGGACACAACAACATGTGATTTCATTAGCTTTTACTCTTTACACTTTCACATTGGGCGAACACCCAATATTGTAGGAATGATTTTGAAAGTATAATAGTTGAAAACTTTTTATAAAATAAAATAAAATAAGTTGTCTCTTTGTTAATTCTTTGTGCGTCTTTCTCCATCACTAAGTAGTGCATGCACATTCTCTCGCTCTGCTATTAACTACCCCACTGATGATCCCTAGAGAGTTCCTCCAAGTCCCCAACACCTGAATCAGCAGAGGGTTGCGTGCTTGGCTCATTACAGAAGTACGCATGGCTACATTTAGTTTTTAAAATGAAAGAAATGGGGCGGTATGACCGCCGTTCCTTTTTCCTTTTTGCGCTTACCAGATGACCGCTTACCTCCGTATGAACGACCCTCCCACTGTTGTAAAATAAACTTTTAAAAATTAAATTAAATTAAATTAAATTAAATTAAATTAAATTAAATTAAATTAAATTAAATTAAATTAAGTTAAATTAAATTTAAATCTTCATTTTCATTTAAGATTTACAGTGCCAATCCAATAGAACCACTTATTTGGTAAAACAGCTCTATCATTTAATTAATCCATAAAATACTTACAAAATATTACTTTACAAGCTGTATTGTGCATAAACCATTTAAACATTTGCATATTATTTAATGATATTAAAAATTATAGAAAAACTAAATGCATATTTGCACACATTTACATAAGTATATAAAAACACTGAACACTGGGCTCAAAATCTCTGGATCTCTGGCACAGATTCTGTGTGGGCCTAACTAAGAGGCCAACACAGGCTTGTTGGGAAAATGTGCCCAGGGATACATTTTTGGGAAATGACAAATATGTGCTTGCTGGTACATAGGGTTGCATTTTGTTTGTAAAATGAACGTGGTGACGTTGCCTGCTTACCTTTGTATGGATTACTTTTCTGCTATGACTGCACTAGAATTGGGATGCGAAGTGGACCAATCCGGCGAAGGATGATTTAAAAAAACAGTGAAAACGAAACCCATAAAAGTAGTGTGAGATCATTGTAGAAGCATGCAACCTGCAATGGCTTTTCTATTGTAGTCTGCTTTTGAAAACACTATTGGTTGGGTTGAATGAGGCATATACATACAGAATTACAAGTCAGAATTATTGGCCCCCCTTTGTATTTTTTTTCTTTTTTAAATATGTCACAAATGCTTGCTTAAGAGAGCAAGGAAATTTTCATAGTATGTCCGAAAATGTCACTTTAAGCTGTATAGAAGTGTCTTGAAAAATATCTAGTCAAATATTATTTACTGTCATCATGGCAAAGATAAAATAAATCAGTTATTAGAAATGAGTTATTAAAACTATTATGTTTAGAAATGTGTTGAAAAAAAATCTTCTCTCCGTTAAACATAAATTGTGGGGAAAAAAAATAAACGGGGGCTAATCAAGGGGGTGGGGTATTCTCAATAATTCTGATAATACTGTAATGATAATCTTATTCTGCTGATGTATATATGTTGCCTATTATTTGGTGAGGTCCAAGTCAAAACATTAAAGACTGACTTTATGGAGCCCCCTCGGGCTTTGGCATAGTGGTATGAAAATATGTCATTGTATTATTAAACCATATTATTAAACCTATAGTAAACATGTAATACATTTTAGTCCAACAACATGATACTTTACTTGAAAGTGTTATTTTCCTCTATTTATATCTCCACCACAATTTATGCATGTAAGAGATCACTAATTTGCTTCATGTTCTGGATTCGCTTATTCATCAAGACTCTCTGTATTATTAATGAACGGGGTGAAAAGCAAGGGCGAACGTCTTTATTTTCAGACGTCTGTGGATAGGAAGCTCGCGGTGGGAGATGACTGGCCTTACGCTCATCTACAGTACAAAGAGCCTCTTTTCCTTTGATATTCCTATGAAATTATCACATCTCGAACAGTTAAATCACAGCCTTCTCCTTTGCTCGCCATAACTCTCTTTTGACCTGCTTTGTGTCGCCCACTGTCTGTGATTCAGATTAGCTTATTAATTAACTTTGATGTTCGCTTATCTTTAACAGGATTCAAACTCATTTTGTCTTTTTTTTCCTCTTTCTTCAGTCTTCAGTGAAAGGAGAGAATATTACGATCTTCGGCTGTCTGAATCATGGGATGCCACTGTCTCTTCATGACAACACGTCAGTCTCATGTGAATCTGGTAAGACTGTCTTCAATTCAATTTAATCCAATTTATGTTGTTTTGTAGAATTTTACTTAAATATTACCGAAATTTAAATGTATCCAAGCAATTCCAGTGTTATGGATGTGACATTTGCAGTAAAAACTCAAAACATAAATTCACATAGAAAGTAAATGTTAACATTATATTGTATAGTATATTTAAACATCTGTTTATATTTTCCAAAACAACTCACCACAGAGTTAGGGGATTAGAAAAATATCAATCTGTAAACATATTTTGTACTTTAAATGAGGAAAATAAACATGCGTTATGGATGTGACCAAAAAAGTCTGCGAGTTTACAGTATCCAACATACTTTGTAGAAATTCTGTAAATTAAACTGTACAACCCATAAGAAATAATGCTAATCAACAGGATAAGAGTTGTCTCACTATAGAACATTTTGAAATAATTTTTTTAAATACAATTTTATTTAATATTGTTGCGTTTATAAGGAAAAAAAAAGTGTTGTTATGGATGTGAAATCTCTTCGATATGGATGTGACAGATGTGAAATTGGCACTTGTGTGACTTAAGTAAATCAGGTATAACAGTTTGAAAACATTGACAGAGGCATTTTTGAGAATTTCTAAAATACTGTAAAATACTTGCCTACTCAAAATTTCCATGTTTTGGTGACCCAAGGTTGACATTTGCATGGAATTGCTTATCCACTATATAAATGTATATAGGTATATGTATATGTATATATAAATGTATATGTATGTGTGTGTATATATATATATATATATATATATATATATATATATATATATATATATATATGTGTGTGTGTGTGTGTGTGTGTGTGTGTGTGTGTGTGTGTGTGTGTGTGTGTGTGTGTGTGTGTGTGTGTGTGTGTGTGTGTATGTATATATATACTTTATATATATATATATATATATATATATATATATATATATATATATATATATATACTTTATATATATATATATATATATATATATATATGTGTGTGTGTGTGTGTGTGTGTGTGTGTGTGTGTGTGTGTATATATATATATATATATATATATATATATATATATATATATATATATATATATATGTATAAATGTATATGTATATGTGTGTGTGTGTGTGTGTGTGTGTGTGTGTTTATATATATATATATATATATATATATATATATGTATATATATATATATATATATATATATGTGTGTGTGTGTGTGTATATATATATATGTATATGTATATATATATATGTATATATATATGTATGTATATACATACATTACATTAACAAGTGCTTCAACTAGCACGTAACCATAACTTTTTTGCAAACAAGTTCAATACTTCAATTATGCTGTTAATATATATAAATAGTATTTATGCAGTAATGCATTGCGAAATGAAGCACTTAAGGCAGTACAATATTCATAAGAACAGATGCTGAAATAGCTATATTACCAAATGTTGTTAAACTATATCATTCATTCATTTTCTTTTTGGCATAGTCCCTTTATTAATCTGGGGTTGCCACAGAGGAATGAACCACCAACTTATCCAGCATATGTTTTTACGCAGCGGTTGCCCTTCCAGCTGCAACCTATCACTGGAAAACATCCATACACACTGATTCACACACATACACTACGGTCAGTTTTAGCATACCCAATTCATCTATAGCGCATGTCTTTGGAGGAAACCTACGTGAACACGGGGCGCCGAACGTGCTACCCACTGCCCCACCGCATCGCCCTGTTAAAGTATATGTTTTTCTAAATTAAACAAAAAATGTAAACTAGATTATTTATTACATTTTTTTCTTAATGTTCTCTTCTCATAGTAAACAGTGAAATTAATAAATATTAAGAAATAATAGTATTAGCTATGAAAAGTGAAAGTGGAATTAAATATATAATGATATAGTATACAGTATTTCTGTTTTAAATCAATTATTTTCAATTATTACATTTCAAAAGACCTTGAACAAACAATCTGTTCCCTATCAGTCTGTCATTTGAAGTTAAGTCTTAACTGACAAATGGGAATTTGTTAGAAGATCAATAACTCTGACTTGTATGAAAAAGTGGCAATGAAATGACTATAGGGCCACTCTCCACCACTACAGCACTGGCTGAACAGCCAAATCCCGAGAGGGGCATGGCACACCGGCTCACATCAAGAGACCTTCACTCCCATGTGGGAGGTGTGACGTGTGCAATGAGCATGCAGCCTTGTGTTCGTGGTCCGGTTCCTGGCTGCACTGGAATATAATTTTCTTTGCAGTTTTTCTTGCCTTGTGACAAATCTTGTTGCTGCAAAAACATATGACTTGGTCAGGACACCCATGGCAGTGTACGTCAACCACCAGGGGTGTATGACCACCAGGGGTACATGTCACAGCTCACTCACCATATCCTCCTATAAAATCACATGTGGCTCAGATTGCTGCATGCCATTAGTTCCACTGAGCTAATTTGTGCAGCCCACAGGCTCACATGACATCTAATGTTCCTGGGAGAGTAGAAAAGCTATCCGGTGTGATGACATTTTTGTAGAGCCCAGGCTGACCTGTTGCTTCTTGTAAATACACCCAATACTAGTTGTTTACTCCCTGAATGAAGCCCTCTCAGCATGTACACACTGGCCAACAGCTGGTACTGGGGGTCTGTGTATTATACATTTTTCCTCAGTGAGCATTCCGGCACAGATACTGTGCAAGGTCAAGGCGGATGAGGAGCAGATCCCTGCACTCTGCATCTACACTCTATCTGCCACATATCTGCCACTTTATTAGGTACACCTGTCCAACTTCTCATTAACACAAATTTCTAATCAGCCAGTCACATGGCAGCAACTTAGGCATGCATTTAGGCATGTTGACATGGTCCAGACGATCTGCTGCAGTTCAAACCGAGCATCAGAATGGGTGATTTAAGTGACTTTGAACATGGTATGGTTGTTGGTGCCAGATGGGCTGCTCTGAGTATTTCAGAAACTGCTGGTCTACTAGCATTTTCATGCACAACCATCCCGAGGGTTTACAGAGAATGGTCTGAAAAAGAGAAAATATCCAGTAAGTGGCAGTTCTGTGGGTGCAAATGCCTTGTTTATGCCAAAGGTCAGAGGAGGATAGCCAAAATCTGGACTTGAATAGAACTTTGTTAAGCTGCTTTGACACAATCTATATTCTGAAAAGCGAATATATATATATATAACTAAACATGAATTGAACTCTGCTGCGACATTCAGATGGTAGGGTCAGAATTTGGCATCAACATCATGAAAGCATGGATCCATCCTGCCTTGTATCAACGATTCAGGCTGCTGGTGGTGGTGTAATTTAATTTAATTTAATTGTAATTTGGGGGATATTTTCTTGGCACACGTTGGGCTCATAAGTACCAATTGAGCATCAGGTCAATGCCACAGCCTACCTGAGTGTTGTTGGTGACCATGTCCATCCCTTTATGATTTTCTAATGGCCACTTCCAGCAGGATAACGTGCAAATCATCTCAGACTGGTTTCTTGAACATGACAATGAGTTCACTGTACTCAAATGGCCTCCACTCTCACCAGGTCTCAATACAATAGAGCACCTTTGGGGTGTGGTGGAATGGGATATTATCACCATGGTTGTGTAGCCAACATACAGTATCATGTCAATATGAACCAAAACATCTGAGGAATATTTCCAGTGCCTTGTTGAATCTATGCCACGAAGGATTAGGGCAGTTCTGAAGACAAAAGGGGGTTGGTCCAACCCGGTACTAGTAAGGTGTACCTAATAAAGTTGGTAAACCAGACACAGAACATAAGAAGTTCTGAGGACCTCATTGTTTTGGCGAGTGGCAGAGGGGTAGTGCCGTCTCCGATCAGAAGCTGGCCCACTGAATAGTGGATGCCATCACCTTGGCATACTTAACCAGTCTTAAGGAGTGTTGCCTCCTCCTGGATGTTAACATGCGGTGCCTCTTTAACAGACATTTGTAGAACTGCTTGGTTACTCCTAACACATTCAGTGGTGCTGAATGTATTTTCTGACTAACACCAGTCTATCGAAAGAAAGTTGTCTCTGTGTTAATTCTTTCTGCATCATTCTCTATCACCCAGAGGTGCATGCACGTTCTCTCGCTCTGCTATTAACTACTATTAACTACCCCACTGGTGATCCCTAGAGTTTCTCCAAGTCCCTAACACCTGACTCGGCAGAGGAGTAGGGTGCTTGGCCCATTACATTGTGCTATATTCCTGCTTGGTCAACCCATCCTATGGGAATCGGTGCCTTGTAGGAGTACAGGCAACTCAATTTGTTTTCATGGTGAGTTTTCCCACTAGTTAAACCCATGTTTTCCCTACCAACTAACCATCTTACCCATATGTAGTGCTCCCCGATTAGGACTAGCCCATATGTGCACTACCACAGTATCTCCCACTGGGTAGTATATTGCCTCACAGTGTCCTTCTTCTTCAAGTCTAAGCTTAGCTAGTTACGAACCCTGAAAATTATAAAAATGTCCAATCTGGCGACGTTGGATGGTTTCGTGTTTGGTGGTATTCGTGCACTCATAATAGAAGATTGACAAATATTTCCTATATTTCTGAATGGGTTCAGGAGCTGTGCTCTAAATCTGTTGCTTTAAGACATAATTCGAAGTGACTGACTGATTTTTCATAGAAGTAATGTAATGCGTATTTATATAGTGCATTTACACCCAAAGCACTTCACAATCATGAGGGGAGTCTCTCCACACCATCTGTGTGTAGCATCTACTTGGATGATGCAATGACAGCCACAGGACAAAGGCACCAGTATGCTCACCACACACTAGCTATTGGTGGAGTCAACAGACAGTGATAGAGCCAATTCGGTGGATGGGGATGATTGGGAGGCCATGATAGGTAAAGGCCGATGGAGGGAATTTGAATTTGAAGTCAGAGTGAATTCTAAATTAATTCCCATCAGTTGGTGTAGACATAACGCCTCTGTTCCCTCTGTCAAGGAGATGTTCTCAACATTTTTATTAATAAGATTATGATAATAAATCTTATGACAATAATATGTTTCTTGAGACATTTCAAAAACAAAATAGTTTTAGTGTTTTAAATTGTTTTACAATTTAACAATATGTTCGTTTTGTTTTGAATTGATAGTTTTGGGCTGTTAAACACACTCTTTTAATGTCATTCTTTTTCTGTGAACATTTGGTAGCCACTATCTGCCAGTGTGTTGATCATAAATTTAACTGGATTTTGGGGAAGCATAAAGTTTTCATTTATTTATAAATGTCTTTTAAATGACTTTGGGCACGTTCTCAGCTGTAATCTTCATGAAGACAACTGAATTTATACTATTGTGCGAAGTTCCCTAGGCTTTGCTCCAAAATCATGGCACTAAAAATAATAGAATGTCTTTTTTTGGAGGCAATTCGAGTGAAACAAAGAAAGATGTTGCCATTTATATGCAAATGCCATAGAAATTGCATCTCATGGTTGCAGGTTAGATGCGGTAAACTTGCTTCCACCACATAAATCTTATTTTATGGTCTGTAACATAAACACATCAGCACATCATTCGGCTATACACGTACTTGGAAGTTCTATATAAACTATCACACTAATGATTGTTAGTTTACTTGAAGCCAAAGCTGGCATAATTTGTCTTGTCCTTTACCTGCCTGAGTTCCCAAAAAAATTATTTTTTAGTTTATTTTTTAATTCAGTCAATTAAGTTTATTTTTTAATTCAGATTCAGTTATCATGTTCATCCAAAACTGATACTAACTTAATCTTAATTAATACTAACTTAATCTTTGACTGAACTTACGTTTTAGATAATTGATTTCTACAAATGTTTGAGAATTTTTAACTTACCAATGTACTTTAAGACAAGTATTGTTATTCTAACCTTCACATTCTGTAAAAAGTTTACAAATTTAATAAATCTCAATGCTAAAATGTGCATTTCTTTAATAATTTATGTCTTTTTGCTGACAATTAAATGGGTTCAGTTATCCAAAGGTGAAAATCTGCTTGTTACCTGTTTGTGCACTCGGACAATTTGAGTTTATTAACTTAATATTTAAATTAATTAGGATAATAAGTATACACACATAAATACCTTAATAAAATAAGTTTTATAACTTAATCTTTTTAAAAAATTTTCTTAAATGTTTTATTTTAATTGATTCTGAACTTGTCAGGTTTTTAGTGCAGAATTAAGCTATTTAAGCCATTTTTATTTACCCATTTAAATTTAATTTTACAACTTCATTCTTAAAATGTTGATTTAAAAAATAATAATAATTCATTCTAAATTGCACTATTCAATATGGGTCTTTTTTGAAGACAATTTGTGTAAAAAAAAAAGAAGATGTTTTCATTTGCAGTATAATAGCAGTATAGTGCGGTATAATACTAGTTGAGTTAACCAACGGTGGAACTTATTCAATTTTGTGTTGTTTCTTCATCAGAATCAGTTTCAGGATTTCATCTCTCCATTAACACCACCTCAAATATCACCAAGCTGAGGATTCCCTACCCACAGACAGGGCACGTGGTATCTGAGCCTTCGCTCTCTGTGTGCCACTGAACACGGGTACGTACATTTGCATTTCTTCAAATCTACACTAACTTATCAGACTGCCGTTTAGCAGTCAAAATGTGTTTGACTCTGCAGAAATGATGAAAAAATATTCATAGCGCTCCATACATTTACCTTCTTCAACATTTAGCAAGTACAGACTGCGAACTGTGTGGTGTGTCCTATTTGCTAGTCTGAAATTCTTGTTGAACAATTCATGAATTCACTTTTATGTTGCCCCAGCTACCCATAACCTTATTTTATCTCATTGAAAATTAAAATAAGTTCTGACAGCGAGAGTTCAGATGAAGTTTGACGTCTTCATTTAAAAATGCATACAGAGGCTGTACAGTGTGAAGTACCTTCATAATTCCTTAGGGATGATAAAACATCTGCTTGCCTTTGAATGCAAGGTCGTTTTGATTTAGTTTAACATACAGCCTTGAAGGCCACTTGAAAATTCTCTGGAATTTTAAATACAAATACTTACATTTTTTAATTTACATTAAACATCGTTTTTTTTCTTTATAATAATATACATTTTTAAACAACACAATAATAAAATTTCCACTTCAAAAGAGTTTTGTTTTCCAGCGATCTGCAAAGCCTAGATTGCCTGTGAATGTAATATAAACAACGTTCTAATTGACAATAATATTTGATTATAAGAAGCTTATTATACTCACCAATGGTGCACCAAAATAAAGGTCACAATACAATATGTATTTTTCTTATTATAGTTTCGAAATTTCCCTTTTTTCAGCTGCTATAACCCCAAAACATTAAAAAATAGAATAGAAATTATTCTGATATGCTGATTTGAAGTGTTTAGATGCAGAAACTTCTAACTGCTGTCTGAAATTATACATTGTTTCAGTAAATTTATTCTTAATGCAAAGAGTAGGTTATTTTTCGTTGCCTTTAAAGTAAAATAACTAAACATAAACATAGGAGGCTGAGAAAAATGTAAATTTCAGTTCATGAACAAGTTTAGTTCATATATGGCTCGTTTCCACTGACTGGTACGGTACGGTTCGGTTTGGTACGGGTCACCTTTATCAGGCTTGAGTTTCCACTAACAAGGGTACCCTTTTGGTGGGCGTGGTGTATGACAGAAAGTTTCAGTCGACGTCATTCTAGCTCGAGGAAATGTCTACAATAAAGCTGTATGGGTCGTTCACATATCATATGAGAAGCACTTCTCACAAAATAGATGCTTCATACACATAAATACTTGTGTAGAAATGTTTATTACTAACTTTTCAATGAACATGAGTTGATTATAACTGCAGATCAAAGACAGTGCGAAACAGCCTACTGTAACGTCTGTAATTACATTAAATAACTAAATAAATGAACATATATAAACACATACAACCCCTTACAGTCTCCAATATGTTCCCAACTACAGAAGAATTACATAAAGTAGACATTTCGCCCGTATTTAATGTGCTCCTTTTTTCCGGCTTCTCCTTTGTTTCTTCACGCTTCACTCTTGCGTTTGTCAGTGTCTGACAGGATCGGGTTTCAAAAGCACATCAATAATCAGGCGCAGGTTATTATCATCAGCTCAAGAAATTTGTTATTTCAGATATAATGTTAGACGCGCGCGAGCGCTAGCAAGAAAGCGAAACCGCTCGCGCCTCAGACTGGCTCGTAAAAAACTACGGGGCACAGGGTAAATCTGCTCTTCTTCTTGGATTTGTGGCTGTTTATCAAGATGACGACAAGGTTTGTTTGAGCCCAGATCGACCATGGCTCATTATTATATGTATTTATAATTCCGCTAAAATCTCTCGCTGTGTTTTTCAAACATGGCGGGTTTTTTGTTTTCATTCTGGCTTGTTGCGTAAGCGAATGACGTATCTCTGTAAACCAATAGCGTTCAGCTGCGCGTGTGGCTCCGCCTTTTGGTACCCTTTCTCGTCTTTGGTACCCTTTCGAAAGGGTGCCGAAAAAGTGGTACGGTACGGTTCGGTTCGGTACGCTTTTTGACAGTGGAAACGGCCATAAAAGCGTACCAAACCAAACCGAACCGTACCGTACCACTCAGTGGAAACGGGCCAATAGTGGCAGAATTGTTGTCCGGGTGATAATGTATGTTTTCCAGCGATCTACATAGCCTAGTTCACTGGTGATCCTAACTAAAGTTCCTTTAAGGCAATTCATTTCACTTAGCGGCCATTTTTGTAACATTAAATTCTCCAAAACCACTTGCCACCCTACTGAAAAAAACAGCTTAAACCAGGAAAATGACCAGCTAAAACCAGCTTGACCGGCCTGGTTTAAGCTGGACATAGCTGGTTTTGGCTGGGCTCCCTCCTGGCTAAGCTGGTTAAGCTGGTTTTAGCTGGTCATCACCCAGCCTGACCAGCTAAGACCAGGCTGGAAATGGCTGGAAACCAGCTTGGAAGTGGCCAAAACCAGGCTGGTCAACCAACTAAAACCAGCCTAGGCTGGTTTAGGCTGTTTTTTTCAGTAGGGCAAGCTTACAATTACATTTCATATTACGAATAACCAATAGAATTAAACAAAAACTGTCTATGTAGTTTCATTTCTAAATGTTCTTATCACACAAAATTTGCAGAAACTCGCGTCTAGTCCGAGCCCCTCCCTGGAGAATTGCCATTCTATAGCGATCGCTGATTGGCTCCTATACTAGAAGGCGGGCTTTATTCACCATTTAGCGATCGCTGATTGGATCCTCTACTAGAAGGCGGGGCTTCATTCACCATATTGACCGTTACACTTTTCCCCATTCAAAAGTATACGAGTGACATGACTTGTGTATTCTATAGTCATAACATAAACAAAGTTCTAAATGACAATGTTTTTATTTGAAATAGATGCTGACATTTCTTTATTATTATTCAAACCAATATCTAATAAATCCAGAAAAAAAGAAATTCATTTCCCATATCTGTACAAAAATAAAGTCATCATTCACTCACTCTTCATGTTGTTCCTTTTTTGTGTGTGTTCCAACCATGGAACACAAAATTGCACACAATTACAAGGCTGCACTGCTTTGTATTTTCTGTGAACGTACACTGAATGGTATTGAAGGAACACAAAAGCACCATAAAATTATTTAAAAGCAAACTGTGCACCCTACTATACCCTACTGAATTTTTTCAAATGCCATAGCTGTGTATGAAAAACACAACACAGGAGATAGCATCTCTAATTACAGTCACTTTCTTACGTAAATCTAAAGTGCGTTTGCTACCTTGAAAGCAGCAGTTGCTATTCATTTCACTACAAACACACAATTCACCAAATGCTCTGAGAATTTTCTTATTTTGTCATTTGTTTTGTCTTTGAAATATTTGAATTGTAACTTCTTATCATCTCTTTTGATCTTCCATAGGTTTGAGATGTGCACTAATGTAACAGCCGAGGTTTACCTTCGCTCTTACCTGACGCCCTGCATCAATGACTGTGGCACTTATGGCCAGTGCAAACTCCTGCGCACCAACAACTACCTGTATGCTGCATGCGAGTGCAAAGCAGGTGAGATAATTTCTTCATACATGTGCTTTCTTTTGTAAAATGAGTGGTGTGTACTCTGCTTAATAAAGCTTCTTTCCTGGCATTGATGCTTTAATGAAGAACCTTTCACCATAAAAGTGAAAAAGTTTTATAGATGATAAAACTTTTCTTCACGCTAGAAAAGAACGCTTCTTTTAAGAGTGTACATGAGTCATACATTTGTGAAGAAAAATAAAATGGACTGTCCTTGAGTTTAACGGTGTGTGTACTAAGTTGAACTCAACTCAAGTCATGGCGAAGCACTTTTCATTTCAGCAAATTTAAGAATCAGTTCTACTGTTTAACATAGTGTTTGGTCAGAATACTCATTCATTCTTTCATTCATTTTCCTTCGGCTTAGTCCCTTTATTCATCAGAGGTCGTCACAGCGGAATGAACCGCCAACTTATCCAGCATATGTTTTACACAGCGGATGCCCTTCCAGCTGCAATCCAGTACAGGGAAACATCCATACACACTCATTTACTTTGGACTGTGGGGGAAACCAGAGCACCCAGAGAAAACCCACACGAACACGGGGAAAACATGCAAACTCCACACAGAAATGCCAACGACAGTGTAGCCATCGTGTCACCCTTGGTCAGAATACAGAAATCAAATTTTTAGCACTTTTTCAGCCTTTGCCTTTTTTTTTTATTTATTTGGGTATTAATTTGTTTTTTCATGCTTTGCTTTATAGGACAGTAGGGATATTGTATGAAAGCTGGGGTGGAGAGAGGGGAGTGGAATTGGCCAAGAACTGCAATGTGTTATTCAGGACGCTCAGAGCTCACTTGTGCTACATTTCTATGTGTTTATCCATAAGGCTTGATTTAGTGACTCTCTGGTCAATTTTTGTATTTATATAAAAAATAACTCTACAATACAAGTTTTTAATATTAGGTTATAACAGTGGTTCTCAATTCGGGCCCTTGTGCCGCCTCCCTGCATATTTTGCATGCCTCTTATATTTGACATACAATGATCGGTTCATAGATCTATCTGTTAACAAGTTGATGATCTGAATAAGGTGAAGGTGTAAGTAGGAAGATATGCAAAATGTGCAGGGCGGGGGGGCCCGAGGACCGGAATTGAGAACCACTGGGCTATAAGAAGCTGCTTATGCTCACCAATACTGCATCAAAATAAAAGTTACAATAAAATATGCATTTTTCTAATTAGATTTTTCAAATTACTTTTTTTCAGCAGCTGTAACCCCAAAACATTAGCAAATAGAATAGAAATCATGCTGATATTCTGATTTGAAGAGCTTAGATACAGAAACTGTCTGAAATTTTCCTCTAAAACTAGCATTTGTCTCAGGCTATTGTGTGTAGTTTCAATAATTTTACTCTTAGTGCAGAGAATAGGTTATTTTTCATCACCTTTAAAGTAAAATAACTGAACATAAACAAAGGAGGCTGAGAAAAATGCAAATTTAAGAGGAAAATTTCAGACGGCACTTTGAAATTCATTTGGTATATATATATATATATATATATATATATATATATATATATATATATATATATATATATATATATATATATATACCGTATATTTACATATATATATATATATGTAAGGATATATACATATACAGTTGAAGTCAGAATTATTAGCCCCCTGGTTTATTAGACCCCCTGTTTATTTTTCTCCCCAATTTCTGTTTAACGGAGAGAATATTTTTCAACACATTTCTAAACATAAGAGTTTTAATAACTCATTTCTAATAACTGATTTATTTTATCTTTGCCATGATGACAGCAAATAATATTTGACTAGTTATTTTTCAAGACACTTCTATACAGCTTTACACTTAACTAGGACACTTAACTAGGTTAATTAGGTTAACTAGGCAGGTTAGGGTAATTAGGCAAGTTATTGTAAAATGATGGTTTGTTCTGTAGACTATCGAAACAAAAATATATAGCTTAAGGGGGCTAATAATTTTGTCCTTAAAGTGGTGTTTGAAAAAATTTTAACTGCTTTTATTCTAGCCAAAATAAAAAATAAGACTTTCTCCAGAAGAAAAAATATTAATAGACATACTGTGAAAATATGCTTGCTCTGTTAAACATAATTTGGGAAATATTTAAAAAAGAAAAAAAAAATCAATGGGGGGCTAATAATTCTGACCTTAACTATATATCTATCTATCTATATATATATATAGATATAGATATAGATACAGTAGATAGATAGATAGATAGATAGATAGATAGGTAGATAGATAGATAGATAGATAGATAGATAGATAGATAGATAGATAGATAGATAGATAGATAGATAGATAGATAGATAGATAGATAGATAGATGTATATATGTATATGTATAAATATAAAAGGGAGTTGTATGTAAAGCAGTTTTCTGGATTTCTATAGTTTAATTTGTATACATTTTCAGGAAATGTATAGTTCATGTATTCATTACATTTAATAGAGTCTTAAATAAATAGAAAGTGTTTTTTTGAAAAACCCTTTTGAATGTTTATGTATAGAGAATTTTTTCAGTGTTAATTAAGTATTAATTAAAATCAAAATCAGTAGTTCCTAAATGACTAACGGAAGAATTTTTATTTGCTGCACTTATAAAATGACATGCTTGTAAAGTCCTCGAAATATTATATTTCATTACAATAAAGGAGCAGAAATCCTGTGTCATTTAATAAAGTAAATGAGTCTATTTTCCTCCCCTTGTGGTTAATGCGACAATAATCACAGTAATATTTAATAATTCCATTTATTATCTTTCTCGTCTACTGTCAGATGCCAATCAAAGTTAATAGGCCTGTTAAATGCTTCAATTACACATGTGCCAATCATGTCGCTCCATAACTGTGAGATCACAAATCAAGTGGTTTTTAATTAGAGGACATTTGATGATCCTGCGAAATATGCTAATCACAACCTCTCAATTACAGCGCCATTATGAAGCTCTGGTGCATCGTTTCCCTGCTCCCCCCGGATTCCCACCCAGTTTCTTTTGTGATTAGCATAGACAAATTTACCCTTTTAATGAATGTTTTCTGGCAAACAGCTGAGAGCTCTGATACCAGCGCACATGTGACGCTCGCCTCTGTTCTCGAGTGCCTGCTAAAGCTCAATTGACCGTCTTTGTCGACACTCAGTGAGACTTCAATCACTACACGCCTTTGAGGAATTTTTTGTTTGTGGTTCGGCTAATTAAGGCGTCGTAATCAGAGAGATTTGTGGTATGTTTTCTGGCATTTTCTATGAGAGGTTAGAGGTGCAGTACATCTATTTCCTTCACGGTGTTTATATAACAGTAGGCTGCCCGAATCCAATCTATATTTATGAAGCTGTTTACAACAGCTGACAGATGAGGAACAGGATGTGTTTGTGTGTGTGTTTGAATGAGGGAGAAAGTACATGTGCATTTCTGTGATGTCTATTCCTTTGTTCATTTTACATGCATTTTCTGCGTGTGTGCTTATTTTTAGTTTAGTTTGCTTTGAGGACATGGACAGTAGTATATTGTAAGAAGTCTATGATTCTCACCAGGCTCACAAATACAAAGAAAACAGGTTGAAATCCTGTTTAGGCTCATTAGTATTCTTCTTTTATACTGAAAGCTTACAAAAAAACATGTTAAGCTGTGTTAAAAAAACATGATAGAAACATTATAATAATAATAAAATGTTTTCTTTTTTACATGTTTTTTAATATTTTGAAAGTAGTTTATAGCCCCTTTCACACAGTGATACTGGTAAATATATAGAAAATTACTAGAACAACTTAACTGGTAAATTAAAACAACGCTGTTCACTCAGACAAGGACATTTCCACCATTCACATATTAATTTTAAAAAAACAAACAGTAATTCTGACATCATTAACCAGAAATGATCTCTAAGCTGCGCTTGTATTTTTAAACATAGAAGTGGTTTGGCTTTTGTTGATGGTTTCACTTTTGTTTAAAGCTTTAGCATTCATGCAGCTGCTTTGTTCCAGAGATATCCAAAGGCAGAAGCACTGAACGCAGCTAAATGTTTACACATTTGACTACATTACATATTCTGTGGATGAAGTATTGTGAACAACTTCGATGAAAACATGGAGGAACACTTTTGCGTGTCGAGAAGTACTGTACATAATATGTGGGAGAAGGAGCACTCCTCCAGAGCACTCCTTCACTTCATGTGCACACGCGTCATGCAACTGAAGTAATTCAATTCACCTTTATTTGTATAGCGCTTTTACAATGTAGATTGTGTCACACCAGCTTCACATAACCATGCAAGCTAGTGGCAACAGCGGCGAGGATTAAATTTCACCAATTGGCGAAAGTGAAGAAAAAACCTCGAGAGAGCCAGGCTCAGATGGGTACGACCATTTTCCCACTGGCCAAAAAAGTAGAGCTTAAAGGTAAACAAACATCGGTTTATCATAAGCATTTTATCGATCATTTTTGAAATGTTATCTGACTAACATCTAGCAGCTAAATTTGTCTGGAAAAATATTCAAAGGCTTTTATTTTCGTAAAGAGCGAGTATGTGATTGTGTCTGAATATTCTGATTGACTGGAGTACACGTCTTACGTCAGTGCATTCTAAATGTGAACGCACTCTCTCCGGCAATTTTCCCTCTGTGTTCACACAGAGCAGCATTCCGGCAAATTACCGGTAATGTTACAATGTTACCGGTAAAGTTGCCGGAACGAATTTACCGGTATTTTCAAAAAGTGCCTGTTCACACATACAGACCTTTCCAGAAAATTGCCGGTAATGACAGGGGCTTATGATGAAATGTAGTCCCCAAGACTACATTTATTTGAACACAAATACTAAGTTGTGTTAAAAAAATGAAAGAAAAAGACATGCAAATTCATGTTTAAAATAGCAGCAACAAGGTAACTCAAGCTAGAAACATGTTAGCCATGTTAAACCATGTTAAATCATTACTGAAGAGTTATGCTACCAACATCACTCTTAATTTTTGCTAGCAACATGCTTGTTCATGCTAAAACATAGCAAGCAACATGGTAATTCATCCTACAGTAGTACATTCATCCAACATGTTAATACCAAAACATCAACGATTTTCCAAGAAAAAAGGACAAATAAAGAAGTTATTAAAGTACCAATTTAACAAGCAATAATTTCCTTAAAAAGAAAAAAAAGAGTTTGTGTACTTTTAAAGGGATGCATGCATTTAAATATAATAAAAATCTGTTTACTTCAGATAAAATGATCATTACTTGCCTACATGTCAGACTTCCTTTTGTCTGTAGAACATAAAATAAAACTTATTATATATATATATATAATAGTAAACAGGGACTGCACTTCATGTCTTTTCTTGTAGCATGTTAAGAGTGGTCAGTAATACATGCAATGTGTTTTTCTAGGTTGGGATGGCTGGGGTTGCACAGACAACACTGAGGCATATTCCTATGGCTTCCAGCTGCTTTCAACTCTGCTTCTGTGCCTCAGCAACCTGATGTTTGTCCCACCGGTGACCATTGCTATTCGCAGTCATTACCTGCTGGAGGCATCCGTCTATATCTTCACCATGTTCTTTTCTACTGTAAGCTTAATGACCTCCTTCAATCCAAGTATAAACATAGGTTACCCTTTATATAGGTTTCCTCTTTCTGCAACTATAGCTCAGTAGGGTGACTGGCTGAGCTGAAGATATATGATTTTGGTTGGTTGTTTTTTACACAATTTTCTATATTAAACATAATAGTTTTAAAAGATGTTATTGAGAAGAAATTAAACAAGCTGTCCCCTTAAGTCCAAACTAACTTAATTGTTTTCTGATTTAATGTAAACTTACATCACGTTTGTTTCTTGATTTTTAAATGAAGTACATCAGGGCCTGTAACTAAAATAAGTTAACACGAACCTGCAAAGTTACTTATAGTATATTAAACTCTGATATACTAATATAGAGTGCTACACAGGATTTGGCTGAGAATGAGTCCAACAAAAGTGTGCTTTTGGATGTGAGGGAAAGCTTGTTCAACCGAATTAATTCACAAGATCCACCTTTGTGAGTTATTCAGACTGCATCACTTCTATATGTCCATGGTGATATTGGTGATTTGGTTTATGACGTGACATGCAGCAGCCCCATGCACTGCAGAAGAGATTAGAGCTGCTGAATTTACAACACATCAGTTCATAAACTTCTGCTAAACTACATTAAAGTAAGAGGCTGTTTAACTGGGAAAAGAATAGAGAAAATGCTCTAGTAACCTAAACAGTGTGCTGTTTTGAGTAGTGCACAATGTATGTGTAAAACATTTATTATTGTCATCTCCCATAGACAAAGCACTTTTTTTCTTGCTAGTAAATCTTTGCTAGAGAGCAGATTTGAATTTGGCAGCTGATCAATGATGAATTGATGCACCAAACTTTCTAATCACACCAGTGTGATTGTATGCTCCAAGGTCCAGCCAAGACTGATAACAATGCTGTGATTGTATGTGTCAAATAGTGGTTAGCAAGGTTGCTCCCCAATTTTATTAACAGCAATATCACAGGTTTTTTTTTTTTTTCGAAGAGAATTAGAAAGCTCTTGATTTGTCATAAAATTATATTAAAAAAAAAAAAACCTGAAGACTTTTTGGAGAAAAGATGCACTGTTAATGATATTCATAAATTGCAAAGTATTTAACTGTAGTGTGAACTGTATTTTAATGTAGGACAGTTATGTAGTATGTTTCAAGGTTGCATTGTGAAAATGACTGTATATTTTACAGTAAAGATATGCAATACTGTAAATACATATAGAGCAAGACAAATGGTGCTGTACATGAAAATATACAGTATTCTTATATTAATTAATTTACAATAAAATACTGGTGAACTGCTGCCAGTAAAGCCTCGGTCAGATCACACATTTTTTATTGTCGGTTACGAAAGTCGCTACATCAGATTATGCGATTTTGTCTTGATAAAATCTTGACTTGTCATGGGTAACGACGTGCGTTATTTCCCCAAGCTGTCACAAGTGTTGCTAACAATATGTCAATTCTTATTTCAATCTCAGTAAACACTGATGCTTGCTGACAACTAGGCTACATTATTTAAGGGCATTCGTTATGACATTAGTAGGATCAAAATTATCTTTCTTTATTAATTTTAAGATATTTATTTTTAAATCTAAATGTATATGTTCCAGCCATGTGTTGCTTATTAAACACTCCCTCGCAAGACATAATCTTTAAAATATCGACAAACTAAAAGATTATCAAATAAATGACAGAGGTTTGTGATGTAACAATTACGGTGAAGCATTAATTAAATCCTTTATTTTCCATTGAGCAAAACAAATCATCACAGCACAGTTGAGTAATGGATGGGCACAAACAAAAATATAATTTGTATCATTTTCTTAGAAAAAAATATCAGATGTTTTTGAAATTAATTTCATTTGGTATAATTTGTATCTTAATTTCAGTGTATTTTTTCAGTTATCTACTAGAGAAACAGGAATAGCGAATATTATTTGAGGTGAAGTCCTTCAAAACCAGTCCGCTATATCCTTCAGCGCCAAAACATGAATTGCCGTGAGATTGTGTTGTTGTGTTGAATAAAATAATAATCTAGCCTACATAAAATTAACCGTTTCAGAGAAGAACGGAAAAAAATGTTACATGGTACACTTTCTGCGATGGTCTCGTGAAGCGTCGCAGACATGGTATTGGTTGTCATGATTTATGCCACATTACAGAAGAAACAATTGATTCTTGTGTCACGACGACCATTTGTCATTTGCGAATCCCCATGACACCCTACGTGAAGGAAGTTGTGCCAAAATCATAACAAATTTGTGTGATTTGGCCGGGGCTTAATTAACTGTAGATTCTACAGGAAATTGTTAACAGTGTGGTTGCAGCACTACTCTATAGTTACCCAATATTAATATGAGATTGGGCAAAGTGAGCATAATGAATCCCCTTTAAACAAACAGTCTACTAGTACTCTAATAACCACTAGTTACTTCTAGTTGATGTGATGTCTAAAGGAAGCCTGTCTAAAGGGTACTGGTAGGTAATAATGTGCTCTAGTCATATATTTTATTTCCAAATTATGATTGAATGAGTTTGTAAGTTAACTTAACTGACCAAAATAAACACAAATAACTGTTGCATAATTCATATTTTACACTAAATTTGTTATGAATTTTGTTCCAGCTCTGACCAAACATGCCTAATTAATGCAGTAAGTGCTTGAAGAACTGCTGGCTTACTCACAAACACATCACAGGTCTCAGCATATCAGTGGGAGATTAAATTTTAAGAACCAGCAACATGGCAAAGTGTCATATTTTATTCATGCTTTCTCTGACCTCTTGTTTTCATCTTCACCCATGAACAGTTTTATCATGCCTGTGACCAGCCAGGCATTGTGGTCTTCTGCATCATGGAGTACGACGTGCTGCAGTTCTGTGACTTCCTCGGTTCGCTCATGTCTGTGTGGGTCACTGTCATCGCCATGGCCAGACTCAAATCCATTATCAAACAGGTAAAATTCACTCAGATGCATAATTCACAAAACAACCAATTACCATAAACCTTGAACTTCTGCCAAATGTTTTCTTTTAAGATATTAGATATTAATATTATAACTGTGCAGTGTACATTTCAAATAATGAAAGTGTAAGTGCATTAACAACTGCCAGTCAACAATTAACATGCTTAATAAGGCTAATTTTAATCAACACAATCAACACAGCTTGTGAAAACATATCCCCGTATACATTTCTGGAAAGCACAAATTATGTAGCCAGAGCTATGTATGGCTGCGTATCATCTTTAAAACGAACGCTACAGGGCGGTATAATGCTGCAGACGACTTCTGTTTAGTGCTACCAGCTGACCGCTTACCTCCATGTGGATGGCTTTTCTGCTGTTACCAATTTGCCCGGTATAACTCGCCATTTACATCGGTGGATTTGAGACGCAGAGAGGAGTTGAACACGATGAGGGGGTTCGTGTCCGGTGAAGAACGGTTTCAGAAAGAAGGTAAAACAAGGGCGAGGCCTTTTCTGGTTCTGGATTGGTTTTGAAAACCCTGTCAGTTGGGTTTAGGGATAGGGTGATAGGGTCAATCAGCAGTTTTGAAAACACATGGGTTGGGTTTAGGGAATAGGGTGGGTGGAGGTATCGGTCAGTCAGTCAGATGACAGCAGCCTCTGGTGAATTTACGTGAGAAGAGAAGGTGCGAATGGCACTTGTGAGAGAAATTTGAGGTATAAAACAGCGACACAGCGGCCTCTGGTGGATTCGCGAAAACAAAAACTGCACAAAAAACGTAGCTCCTGGGATGTATTTCGCAATCTCCAGAAATGTGTATAGCGGTATGTAATCAGAATGAGCCTGGGTTGATTTTAATTCTGTTGAGATAGAAAGATGAAAATAAAACTCTTTAACAAAATACACTAACAAAGTCAAAGTATTATATTATATTATATTATATTATATTATATTATATTATATTATATTATATTATATTATATTATATTATATTATATTATATTATATTATATTATTCATTAATTCATTCATTTTCTTTTCGGCTTAGTCAGTTTATTAATCAGGGGTCGCCACAGCGGAATAAACCACTAACTTAATCCAGCATATGTTTTATGCAGTGGATGCCCTTCCAACCACAACCCATCACTTGGAAACACCCATACACTCCCATTCACACACTTACACTACGGACAATTTAGCCTATCCAATTCACCTATACCACATGTCTTTGGGCTTGTGGGGGAAACCGGAGCACCCGAAGGAAACCCACGCAAACACGGGGAGAAACATGCAAACTCACACAGAAACGCCAACTGACCCAGTCGATGCTCGAACCAGCGATCTTCTTGCTTGCTGAGAGGCGATCATGCTACCCACTGCACCACCGTGACGCCCTATATTATATTATATTATATTATATTATATTATATTATATTATATTATATTATATTATATTATATTATATTATATTATATTATATTATATTATATTATATTATATTATATTATATTATATTCAATGTGGATGTAAAAAGAACCATTTAATTTATTTTATTTTCACTAAACAAACAAACACTAAACTGTACAAAAAATAAAAAAGGCAATTAAAATCAGTAAAAGACATTTTTTCAATTAATAACCAGCATAACCTTACGTTAAAATTTTAATAATTTTAGTAGAAAAACTATATTGAAGTAATGTTTCACAATTTTATTTACTACACCCCCTACAAATCACTCATTTAAATTAATATTTTCTTTAGGATGCTTTACAATATTATATTTGTGCATATACATTAGATTCGTGAGTACTGAAAGCAAATCTGGAGCATTAATAGTTAAAAAATTTGTAGCCCAATTTCACGTTATAGAAAAATATAAAATAAAAAATAAAATAATAGCACAAATAAAGAGAAACAAAAAAATATACAATTTTGTGGAATATACAATTTTTTTTGTTGAAATGTTGTAGTTGGTATTTGTTTTGCATATATATTTTGCATAAATTTAAATGTATTATCTTTCCATTTCTGTGACTAAAATAGTATTTTAATAAATATATCTGTTTAATAAATCTGTTTTGTTCAAATGCACCAAAAACTTATTACCCATATTCACTGACAAATGGATAAAAATATTCATTTTCAAAATAGGGTGTACTTAATTATGCTGAGCACTATATAGATACAGTTGAAGTCAGAATTATTAGCCCCCCTTTGAATTTTTATTTTTTTATAAATTTTAACTTTTTTAAATATTTCCCAAATGATGTTTAACTGAGCAAGGAAATTTTCACAGTATGTCTGATATTATTTTTTCTTCTGGAGAAAGTCTTATTTTATTTTGGCTAGAATAAAAGCAGTTTTTAGATTTTTATTAACCATTTTAAAGTCAAAATTATTGGCCCCTTTAAGCTAATTTTTTTCAACTGTCTACAGAACAAACCATCATTATACAATAACTTGCCTAATTACCCTAACCTGCCTAGTTAACCTAGTTAACCTAATTAAGCCTTTAAATGTCACTTTAAGCTGTATAGAAGTGTCTTCAAAAATATCTAGTCAAATATCATTTACTGTCATCATGGCAAAGATTAAATAAATCTGTTATTAGAAAAGTGTTATTAAAACTATTATGTTAGGAAATGTGTTGAAAACAAATCTGCTCTCCGTAAAACAGAAATTGGCGGAAAAATAAACAGGGAGGGCTAATAATTCAGCGGGGCTTATAATTCTGACTTCGACTGTATATGTGAGTGTGTGCGTGTTTAATATTTGTGATTAAATATAAGAAGCTTTGGTACACAAAATGTACTTTTTATTAAAGGAAGATCCTACTGTCCCTGAACTTTTGGAAATGTGCTTTCAGTGTCCAAAATTATCTTTTTCAAGGCAACTGTATATAAGAACCACAAGCTGATGGTTAAAATTACATATGAAGGCCCTGGAGCCCGGAAATGCGGGATATTTCTTGTGTCATCAATTTCTATAAATTCATTTTGTGTGATTCATAGAGGCCAGTAGTTTTTCATGGACTTTATTGCCAAGGAAAGAGCTTTCCAAGATGTGCAAGAGAGCAGAAATTTTGTCCACCACAGTAAACCGCTTCCACAGAGTGTAAATATACGAATGTCAGCAGTCTGTCATGTGCTGCCATAATGATGGTGACATTTGGCTGTGGAGCTGAGTAAATATAGGTGGACACTTCCAGGTGTGCGGATGTGCACTTTCCCCTTACTGTAGTTCAGTCTTCAGCTGCTCAACCGCAGCGGGAAAGAGTGAGATTTAAGGAAAGAGAAAGGCAGCAAGACTGTGATTTACTCTGAGTTTGACTTATTTTGAACCAGAAAATGAAGCGAGAGGACTTCTGCTTCTGAAGAAAGCCTCTAATGGAAAGAACAAGAAAAAATAGCTCTCCTTCGGGGAGAATGTTTCTATATATATGCACAGCGATTGTGTGTCTGCACTTGTGAATGTGTTGTGCTGAATGTGACAGTTTTGCAGACACTAATCAAACCACCCATGTCACAACTTTTCTGAACTTTACAAAGGAAGGAATGGAGGAAGGAGACATTTTAAGCAGCACCTCACTGTACTTACAAGCTGTCTGACAGAGGGTGGCCAATGCAAGATGGCCCTAATTGGACTGGAGATTCGCTATGTCCTCTAGAATTGATTAGTTGTCGATGTTTGAGCTAATATTTTCTCTTTTTGTTACTCTCTTTCAGGTGCTGTATTTGCTGGGGGCAATGGCTCTGTCTATGGCCTTACAGCTGGACCGTCATGGCCTGTGGAACTTGCTTGGTCCCAGTCTTTTCGCTTTAGGCATCATGGCCATCGCTTGGGTATGTAGCATATTTTCTGTGTGTTTATGACTGTAAAGCATCTTATTAAATGTTTAATACATCAATAAAACATGGCAGAATGCATGCCAATTATACTAGATGTGGCCCGGAGCATAAAAAATTAACAGATGTTGGTTGTGGTAGCAGGATAGAGGCGTTGTTGTTTGTCACGAATAATTATGCTACCATACATAATCTAAACTAAATGTTGCCATGTTTGTCTTCTAAGGCTATATCTTAGCATTTTGAGGGTTTAGAACTGTGTTTTAGTTTGTCATAGTTGGTTTATTTTTCCAGCCTGGCCGAGCAGATATTTATCTAATTTTGTTAGACTGCCAATTTGTCTCCCAGCTGATTTGAGCAAGTTTTACTGTACACCCGGCTCAAACTGTGCGATTTCAGCCATGTTTTGGTCATCTGAGACTAATTTTGGAAGATTTCTTCAACTTTAGAGTAAAATTGGTGGCCTTTTTTTTTGCTTGGACATGTTCACCGACTACAGTTTAATGGCCATTATAAACAAATTTTCTCTCCAATGAAGTTTTGGCAGCGTCGGAAGATTTATTTCAGTAACGTTCCTACAATGTGACTTCAAACCAGGAACCAATAGGAACATCAAATCTGATTTGGTGAACTCAAATCACTGCGGGGAAATGAAAAAAAAAAAATTAAATTTGTTTATTAGTAGTACTAGTTTTATTATCTAGCCATGTTATGAGTAAGTTTATTTATATAGCACATTTCATACACGATGGTAATTCAAAGTGCTTTACATAAACAGGAATAAAGGAGACAAGTGTAAGAAAATAAAAACAAAGAATAAAACTGATTAAAAGCAGATAAACACAGATTAAAATGTGTTAAAACAGGTTATAAAGCAATGATAAAGAAAAGAAAGACAGTGATAGTGCGATCTGTCGAATGTACCACAGTGTTCATTCAGTATAGGCACAGCTAAACAGATGTGTTTTCAGTCTTGATTTGAGTGTGTCTAATGTTGGAGTACATCTGAGCATTTCTGGAAGCTGATACCAGCCAGCGGGTGGCGTAGTAGCTCAAGGTGAATTTTCACCCTACTTTGACTGAACTTTTGGAATTTCTCATTTATTTGATCCTAAAAATGTAAGTGATCTGTTAGGTTTGTATTCAGTGAGCATATCTGTAATGCATTGAGGTCCTAGAGCATTTAGTGATTTATAGACAAGTAATTATACTTTAAAATCTATTCTGAATGTAACTGAAAGTAAAAATGAATGCTACAGATTGTTTATGCTGTGAGGTATCATTTCAGAAAGCAGATTATTAGATGTGTCACAAATAGATGGTGTCAAACTCTGGATGAGATCCCTTGCCTCTCCATTTTTGGTGAATCTTGACTATTGTAAATTCCTGACATTCTGACATTGTGAAATGGGAATTCATGACTGTACAGTCTGACAAGCTACATTTGTAAAGAATTATTAAAAATTGCCCAGTGTGAGTCAAAGCTTAGGTTGGTTTACCCTAGTTTTCAGCTGGTCTCAAAGCCTAGGAAAGCAACTATTTATATGGTTTAGCTGAATTTGGTCCAGACTGAGAACAACAAATAATGCTTTGCAGTAATTTTCAGCATTCTTTTCACACGCCACACACTGATTGTTCTCGTTCGAACTAGTTGAAACAAACCAAAATGCAGTCATGTGACAACATCCACATCACTTGTTGGCTAGAACTGCTTTTCAATTAGTCAGAATTAATGTGCAGGGTGGCACAGTGGCTGGGGCACTTTGCATTTCTGTTTGGAGTTTGCATGTTCTTCCAGTGTTTGTATGGGTTTCCTCTGGTTGCTCCGGTTTCCCCCACAGTTCAAAGACATGCTATAGGTATTTTGAATAATCTAAGTTAGTGTTAATGTGTGAGTGTAAGAGTGTATGGGTGTTTCCCAGTACTAGGTTGCAACCAGAAGGGCATCCGCTGCTTAAAACATATACTGGATTACTTGGCGGTTCATTCTGCTGTGGCAAACCCTGATATATAAGGGACTAAGCTGAAGGAAAAATAATGAATGCAAATTAATGTGTGTGAATACTCCATAAGTAAATGAAGAGAGGAAGAAAGTACCGTCAGACAACAAATAGCTTGTTATATGGAGAGATGTCTGTGCTGGATGACAACCCTGGTCATTGTATATTACATAATTTGTACACATAATTCAATTCAATTCAATTCACCTTTATTTGTATAGCGCTTTTACAATGTAGATTGTGTCAAAGCAGCTTCACATAAAAAGTCATAGAAAATTGGAACAGTGTAGTTCAGTTTGTAGTGTTTACGTTCAGTTCAGTTTAGCTCAGTTCGGTGTGGTTTAAAATCACTACTGAGAGTCCAAACACTGAAGAGCAAATCCAACGATGCGCAGCTCTACAGATTCCAAACCATGCAAGCCAGTGGAGACAGCGGAGAGGGAAAAAACTTCACTAATTGGCGAAGTGAAGAAAAAAAAAACCTTGAAAGAAACCAGACTCAGTTGGGCACGACCATTTTAATTTCTCAAGCTGGCTTCAGCGAAGACTCGTCTATCCCTGGAGCATCACAGGAATCAGTCTCATGATCTCCACTCCTCCATGATCACCACAGTAGCTGCTCAGGATACGGCCTGGTCCAGGATATGGAAACCTTGGGATCATCTCGTCGTTGGTCTTGGATCGAATCAGTGACTCTGCATAGTCTAAGAGCCTCGGGAAGAGTATCCCCAGGTGGAAATGGAGAATAAAGAGAATAATTAGTGTAGCATAACTTAAGATGAACTATACATTCCAGAATTTAGGGCAGCTGCAGCTTAAAAACAATGCTTTACCGCACCGCAAATGAAGGCGCATCACATGTCAATTCCAAATTTTACTCGCAAGCCGCCATGGACATGGTTACTAACGCACTGTTAACAAATTGTTGCCCTCATCTAATAATACACTACGACAGCTGGTTTAGTCCAAAGATGTGCAGTATCTTTTGCAGTTAGGTCTGTTCGAGTTCGGATTATGTTCTAGCCACAAACAAACCGCTCCAGTGTTCCTTTGAAAGCCCCTCTTCAGTCTCTTCAAGCAGGTTTTGTTTCACTTGTTTGCTCCGCTGTTGGAGCGTGATTGCCGCATTCACACCTGCACAAAAGAAATGCACAAACATGAAAGCAAACATTTGTGCATTTGATCTGAACTAGTCAAGCTTAACTAGTTTAGATGGACTGCCAGTTTGTATCATTGCTAGATTAAGTTGGTCATCATAGCTCTTTTAAACCCGTCTTCAAATGGTCTATAAGTCTTGTGAAGCAGATAATTAGATGGTTTTGCTGGAATGCTAGTTTTTCCTTCCTTCTGTTTAGCTGGAAAATGTGCCAGAAATGCGTCCAATAGACCAGCAAGCAGAATAGATTGCTTTAAGTTGTTTAGTTTTCAGCTTTTAAAATGGACAAAATGCAATTGTGTACAATACAATTGATTCTGTAAATGTAACAAATAAAACAATGCGTGCCTGCTTTTCTAAAAATAACCTTGTTCTATCACTCAGATGGATCTGGCAGTTAAATGCCAGCACTAGTTTGTTTTTTCTTTGACTGTTGAGTGACAACAAAGCACCTTTCCAAAATCTATAATGTATGAAGGCATTTGGAGTTACCTGGTACACTGTGCCCCCTCATTCAATGCTGCATTTGGCTGTGCATTATCATGGTGTGCCGTTATATGTTTCTCTGTTCTGTCAGAATTAGAGATGCCCTCGCTGTTCCATTACATGGCAGCTTGTACTTTATGCTAATACCTCCAGCGACCATACTGTTTTCCTGAAGTGAGAAGATAAAAAATAATGGGTGTTGGACAAGGAAAAGTCTTTGCCAGAGCCTTTGGCAAATTACATTTGAGTGAGAGAAGCACGTCCTCCCCTGAGTCGAAAGTGCTGCTGGATATTGTGTATATATATATATATATATATATACAGAGAGAGAGAGAGAAGCCAGTGAAGTTCTGCTGCCGCTACAAAGATACATTGTGCGAAGAGAGAAATAATGAGAGAGAAAAACGAATGCTCAACAAGACCAAGGCAAGCAGAAATCATTTGTTCATTCTGTGACTCTGAACTTATGTTCAGGCTGCACGGTGGCGCAGTGGGTAGCATGTTCGCCTCACAGCAAGAAGGTTGCTGGTTCTAGTCTCGGCAGGGTCAGTTGGCATTTCTGTGTGGAGTTTGCATGTTCTCCACGTGTTTGTGTGAGTTTCCTCCGGGTGCTCCGGTTTCCCCCACAAGTCCAAAGACATGTGGTATAGGTAAATTGGGTAAGCTAAATTGTCCGTGGTGTATGAGTGTGGATGAGTGTGTATGGATGTTTCCCATTGATGGGTTGCAACTAGAAGGGCATCCGCTGCATAAAACATATGCTGGATAAGTTGGCGATTCATTCTGCTGTGGCGAACCAAGATTAATAAAGGGAATAAGCTGAAAAGAAAATTAATGAACGAATGAACTTATGTTGTAGTAGAATTAAGGACATTCTATTGTTGTGACAGTGTTGCTTTACATTTTTTTGAGACCTAAAACAAAAAAATTAAATATATTTAATTTTCTGTTTTAGGTATCAGAAATGTATAGCAACAACGTCACTAAAATAATTATACCTAAAGCAGAAAATGTTTATATACAGTGGGTATGGAAAGTATTCAGACCCCCTGAAATATCACATGGTTCTAAGTATTCAGACCCTTTGCTCAGTATTACACTAATATACTTGTGTAGAAATGTTTATTACTAACTTTTCTATGAACATGAGTTGATTATAACTGCAGATCAATGACAGTGCGAAACAGTGCCTACTGTAACATCTGTAATTATATTAAATAACTAAATAAATGAACATAAATATATACACATACAGCCCCTTACAGTCTCCGATGTTACCAACTACAGAAGAACACACACAGCAGACATTTCGCCCGTATTTAGATTAAAAAACAACCCAAAATATAGCCTACAGTCAGTGAAAACCTCTCATCTGTGTATGTAATCTTCAGCAGCACATGTAGCCTCTGTTAGAGAGCAATTCCATCATTCTGAGTTGAAAAATAATGTGCTCCTTTTTTTCCGGCTCCTCCCTTTTTTTTTCATGCTTCACTCTCGCGTTTCTCAGTGTCTGACAAGATTGGTTTTCAACAGCACGTAAATAATCAAGCGCACGTTATTATCATCAGCTCAAGAAGTTTATTATTTCAGAAATAATGTTAGACGCGAGGCGAACACAAGCAAGAAAGCAAAACCGCTCGCGCCTCAGACTGGCTCGTAAAAAACTACGGGGCACAGGGTAAATCTGCTCTTCTTCTTGGCTTTGTGGCTGTTTATCATGACGACGACAAGGTTTGTTTGAGCCCAGGTCGACCATGGCTCGTTATTATATGTATATATAATGCCGCTGTAATGTCTCGGCTCGTCGGCTGTGTGTGTATTTTAAACATGGCGGGTTATTTGTTTTCATTCTGGCTTGGTGCGTAAGCGAATGACCTATCTCTGTAAACCAATAGCGTTCAGCTGCGCGTCTAGCTCCGCCTTTTGGTACCCTTTCTCATGTTTGGTACCCTTTTGAAAGGGTGCCGAAAAAGTGGTATGGTACGGTTTGGTTCGGTATGCCTTTTGACAGTGGAAACGGCCATAAAAGCATACCGAACCGAACCGTA
Source organism: Danio aesculapii (assembly GCF_903798145.1). Lineage (NCBI taxonomy): Eukaryota > Metazoa > Chordata > Actinopteri > Cypriniformes > Danionidae > Danio > Danio aesculapii. Next base: position 40,361,370 of record NC_079439.1, on the reverse strand, counting down.
CCACTCAGTGGAAACGTGCCTAAATAAATACAACCATGGATCTTATTGGGAAAGATACAAGTTTTTCATACCTGGATTTGGGGATCCTCTGCCGTTCCTCCTTGCAGATCTTTTCCAGTTTTGTCAGGTTGGATGGGAAGCATTTGTGGACAGCCATTTTCAGATCTCTCCAGAGATGCTCAATTGGGTTTAAGTCAGGGCCATTCAAGAAAAGTCACAGAGTTGTTGTGAAGCCTCTCCTTCGTTAGTTTAGCTGTGTGCTTAAGGTCATTGTCTTGTTGGAAGGTAAACCTTCTGCCCAGTCTGAGGTCCTGACCTCTCTGGAGAAAGTTTTGTCAAGGATATACCTGTACTTGGCAGCATTCATCTTTTCCTCAATTGCAACTTTCTTCCATCTCCCGACTGCATCTCTGGAGCTCAGCCACAGTGATCTTTAGGTTCTTCTTTACCTCTCTCACCAAGGCTCTTCTCCCACGATAGCTGAGTTTTAGGTCATCTTATTTACTAAATTACTTTATTTAAAATACAGCACTGCAAAAACACAAATAAGCACTACATGCTGAAAAGATTGAAACAAAGAGTTTAGATTACTCTAATTCTGTCTAAAATTGACTGAATGTGAGACTGGCTGTCAAATGCACATCTATCGTCTCCATGGCACATATTGTTTTTTTGTAGTTAAAACATGTCAGTTGACACCTCCATTTCAATGCTTTCTGGGCCTACGCAAACACAGTACAAAGCGTCCCACTGTGTGATGCTCTCATCCTTTTTTGTACTGAGAGGAAAAAAGCAACAATTTATCAAGCTTGTGAAATGCCACATCCACACAGTTTGTTCATTGTGCAGTGTATTATTATCATCTGTAATCGTCTTGTTGTGTTGTTTTCTGCATGCTGAATGAACAAAGATGAGCTCAAATTAGATCCGGCATGATAACTACACTTGATTATAAGTAAAAAGTGACATTTTATTTTTAAAATGTTTTTTTTTTCAATAGTTTTTCTTGGTTTTCATTTAAAGACATTTGCTTTTCAGTTAAAGGGCTAGTTCACCGGAATTGAAAATTCTGTGAATAAAAACCTTCATGTTATTCCAAACCACAGAGACCTTTCCTATCTAAAATACAGAGCTTTCATCTAAAATAAAATGATTTTTGTTCTGAGGTCTCAGGGGATTGGAACAACATGAGGCTGAGTAATACATAACAGAAGTTTCATTAAAGAGTTTTTTTATTCATGAATCAAACCAACCACCCCAAATCAATCAATCAATCAATCAATCATTAATAATATGCATTAAAAATTATAATAACAATCAAATGCATTATTAATATTAGTTTGGTGTCAACAACAAATGTAGCAAAGCTAATAAGTTCCACCCTTGTATGCTTCCAATTACCTTTCACTTGCATTGCACATGCAAGGACCTGTAAAATCACCTCTTTGTATGTAAATCTGTTGTTGACATCACATTTCCTTACGTGTTGGTGTTTGTTGAGTTTCTGAGTTCAGCATGGCAAGTGAAGGATACAAAGCGCTGGTAAGACCAAAACACAGCACATTGCTGTTAGTATTTCAACAGACACTCAATGTAAATTTAGACAGACGCAAAAAAATATTGAATACTGATTATTTTACTTTTTTTTTTCGTAAAGGTAGCCTAGTTCAGTGGTCACTAACAGGTAGATCGAGGTCTATCCCAACCCGAAGCGTCCCATACGAACTCAGAAATACAGCCTATAGAGGTCTGCACAGGTCTGTTATTTCAGTCCCACACTCGATCGCTCTCACTATTTATTCACTCTGTTTACCTGCTGTCTGCTAAGAAAAGTTTACTTCTCAACTGCCGAATGCTTTGCTTGAGTTTATTCACTACGATGGTGATTGTTAATAAAAATGCGTTGTTGTCTTTGAAATGCAAGCACAAAGTTAACAGAAGAAATCATTACTTGGAAAAAAGCTCAATTATTAAGGTGTGTTGACATAATTATTATCTGCGTAATTGGTTGAAACAGTTGAGTCGAGATGTAAAACAGAAAAAGAGGAAATTTAAGCTTTTTCTCTCTTTATTTTTCTTAAGGATGTAATTTGAACATATAATTTTCAACATTTTTATTTAATTGATGAGAGAACATGCAAATCTACAGTCATATGTGTGAAGCTTGTTGCATTGTCAGGTGTTTGTTTGTTTCCCTATAAATATGTATATTGTTCTTTGAATTTTTCTGTAGTAATTTTTTTTCTAATCATAGCACATACCGTACCACACCGTACCGAAACCATGACCCTAAAACTGTGATACATACCAAAATGTGAGTAGATTGAACCATTGCACCCCTATTTACTGTATAACACAGGGAAACACAAAGTCAGAAGTGACTCTTCTCTCACCCTCACAGGGAGGCTAGAGTTTCATTTCTTATATCTAGTAACAAACAGCATTTGAATTATAGTGCTTAAAAACAAATTATACCTGCTAGAGGATAAAGACACATTTTATTGTAATTTTGCAATAGTATAAAGGTTTAGAAGGCACAGGATATATACATTGAAAGCACATATTACTATCCTTCCATAGGAAACTCTGCAGTGGATGATCTGTAGGAAACTCTGTTCCAATGATCTGGTGTTTGACCACCAGTCCAAAAGTTGACCTTAAAGTTGTTTTTGTACATCTTTGGGAATGTTTTGCTAAAATGGCCTGTTTTAGATCATGGTAGATCAGTTTACTGGAAGTGAACATTCTGACTAAGTCATGGAATGTCCTTTTTATGACCCTTTTGATGGTCAGATTCAGGGTGAAACACCTTCTGGTGCAGAATTTCCTGGTGCAGCTACATGACCAATGCTTGCTTCCTTCAAATGCAAAATGTGTAATTATTTCACTGTTACTGTGGTTCTCTTCACACATTCTGTGCAGTAATGTTTCTGAAGTGCAGGTTTGCTCTGTGATGAGCCCTGATGGCTCTGTGTTTCAACCACAGTCAGATCCAACTGACTCATGCAGTTTATTGTTATGAGCCTCAACAATTCCACTTAACGGATTCTCTGATTCAGATTATAAAATAGTAACTTCTATAAATACTGTGATCCTAGGGAATACATTACACATCGAATATGTTGTGTGGATATATTATATATAGTACATTTGTTAGCTTTTGGTATAAATATTTTTACTTAGCTTATTCTATTTAGATTATAGTACATCAACTTCAATTAGGGGCTGTAGTGTGTAGCTTTCATATATATATTTTATTAATTAAATATAACTGATTTCTTTTATCTTTGCCTTGATGACAGTACATACATTTGACTAGATATTTTTCAAGATACTAGTATTCAGCTTAAAGTGAAATTTAAAGGCTTATCTAGGTCAATTAGGCAAGTTAGGGTAATTAGGCAAATCATTGTATTACAGTGGTTTGCTCTGTAGACAATCAAACAACATCGAGCTTAAGGGGGCTAATAATATTGACCTTAATAGGGTTTTTCAAAAATTAAAACTGCTTTTATTCTAATCGAAATAAAACAAATAAGACTTTCTCCAGAAGAAAAAAATATTATAGCAAATACTGTGAAAGATTCCTTGCTCTGTTAGACATTATTAAGGGAATATTTAAAAAAAGAAAAAAAATCAAATGGCTAATATTTCTGACTTCAACTGTACATCATACAATATGTTAGATGCCCTCATTCTGAAAAACCAGAGGAACACAGCTGTTAGTAATATTACTTTATTATTATTTTAAATGATTTAAAATCCTAGTGCTTTTTGCCAATTATCTTTTACCACAACTTTAATAAAATCACTCCAACATGACAACCAAACAAACAAACAAACAAATAAATAAAACGTCTTTACCTTTTAGATCGCTATACCTGGGTTATTTCGAAAATGGCTGTGGTCAAATAAAGCCAAAAGCCTATACATCTTTAAACCATTTCCATGGGTAGTGTTAAAACCAAACCCACAGGTAATGTAAAAGTTAGTGTAAAACAAGAATAAAAACATCACCTCGCCTCACAGCAAGAAAGCCACTGGTTCGAGTTGAGTTCGGAAAGTGAGTGCCTCCTCCGCTTGGTACAGGCAGGAACAGTTTTTTACATGGCTATCAGCCAGCCATATAAATATATATATATATACATACACACACAGTGTGTACGGAAAGTATTTAGACCCCTAAATGTTTCACTCTCTGTTATGTTGAGTTTGCTAAAATCATTTAAGTTCATTTTTTTCTCATTAATGTACGCACAGCACATTGACAGAAAAACACAGAATTGTTGACATTTTTGGCAGATTTATTAAAAAAGAAAAACTAAAATATCCAATGGTCCTTAGTATTCAGACCCTTTGCTGTGACTCTCATATATTTAACTCAGGTGCTGTCCATTTCTTCTGATCATCCATGAGATTGTTCCACACCTATATTTGAGTCCAGCTGTGTTTGACTATACTGATTGGACTTGATTATGAAAGCCACTCACCTGTCTATATAAGACCTTACAGCTCAAAGCATGTCAGAGCAAGTGAGAATCATGAGGTCAAAGGAACTGCATGAAGAGCTCAGAGACAAAATCGTGGCAAGGCACAGATCTGGCTAAGGTTACCAAAAATTCTGCTGCACTTCCTGAGAGCACAGTGGCCTCCATAATCATTAAGTGGATGATGTTTGGGATGATCAGAACCCTTCCTAGAGCTGGCCGTCCGGCCAAACAGAGCTATCGGGGGGAAGAGCCTTGGTGAGAGAGGTAAAAATGAACCCAAAGATCTCTGTGGCTGAGCACCAGAGATGCAGTCAGGAGATGGGAGAAAATTGTGGAAAATCAACCATCACCGCACTCCCAAATACATATTTTTTTCTTAACTAGGTGGTTACAAGCTAAATAAAACATAACATATTTTATTAGCAGACACAAGGGCCTTAAAGTGCTTGAACCCTGTTAATTGATGCTTGCTGCTATAATTTATTTTATTTCACAAATTTGATCTATGTATTTAAGTTTATGCTTTCATCCAACATTCAACTCATGTTCAATTCATTTGAGCTTTATTTGAATAAATAAACATTGTTAATAGTTTTTGGTAATAATGGCAATTACTAATTAAATTAGAAAAGAATCAAACCCTTTTGATAGTATAATAGTATGATAATTACAAATGACGGCATCTACCAGCAGGGGCTTAACTGAGCCATGCTAATCAGCTTCTATTTAACAAGCTTCTGTGTTGTGAATGTATATATTCAGCGAGCTTCATGCTTATGCAGCATATTCTAGACAGAATGATAAATAACTGCTGAGAAAACAAGCAGTTACAGTATGTTGACTAGCTTGTGGGCTAATAATACATTATTATCTGATAAATTGCAGCATTTCTCTCCAAACAATGCTCCAAAAGCGTGCTAACAGGATTTGAGGTGTGAAGCTCCACGTTTCTGCTGGTGTCCAGAAATCATTGATTCATGTGCCATCCAATCAATATCTGAAGGCACATCCTCCCCGCTCTGAAATATATTGGTGCTTAAATAAGTGTGATTCATCTCAGAGTTTGAGGATGTGGTCAGAAGCGAAGGTGTTGCGTTTCAGCCCTTCTGTCAAAACAGCAGCTTTATAATCTGAAATACAAAGAAGAATCAATTTCAATGAAATTCAGAAGGAAACACACTGGAGTCAAGATGAATGCTCATCAATAAACCGTGTAGCACGAAGAGCAGGGCATTGTTGTGTTGTACGACAGTATGAAGATATTTTAGTGTATAGGTGTTTATAGTGTATAGGTGTAGTTCAGGTTGTGTTGCTTTAGATGAAGTTCGTCATGGAAGTGTCTTATTCAGAGCTCATCATTTTTCAGTCATGTTTTTGTAACATGCTCCTAATCTGTGTCAGGAGATTGATGAGTGGAGAAATGCTGACAATGATGAGTGAGGAAATAGTCAAAGACGACAGGATAATAATAGATCATATCGGTTTATGCTGGTGAGGTCATAATAATGTCATAAAAGATTTTACACATGTTTTTGCCTATAAAATCTGTAAAAACATATGAGATGCATAAGATGATACTAATACTAATAATAAAGTTGGGGGTGCAGATTAACTGTGTGTCAGATAAAGAGAAGACTCAGAGTCGGAGATTCAATAAAAATGAAGAAAATTTACTTCATCTACTGAAGATAGTTTTATGAGCAGTTTTATGGCAGAAGGGCTTCACGGTCATGCAGAGCTTGCTAGCTTACAGTATACTCTTTGCACAAAACCAGAAAGGATGTTAAGTCAGGTAAAAGGTTCTGATTGGTTAAAGCAAAGATAGACAATTCTAAAGTAGGTATGTCAATGCGAGGTCGTATATGAGTCCAGTAATGAATGGCGACAGGAGGCTTGGTCTCAAACCTGTAGAGCTGACCCCTCGGATGCATATACACACGCAAGAGACAATCTGTTATAAGAACTATTCATACTCTCAGCTGTTTTATCAAGCTAGAGTAGGTCAAAACTGCTATAAACAGTATTCAGGCTGTTGTATTCTTACTACACGCAAAGTCTATCTTGCATAAAAAGGAAATCATTTTTAAAAGAATGAAACATAAAAATAGCAAATTCACTTTAGACAGTATTAACACATAGCAATAACAATAGTAAGCAGTTGTTTCCAGTCATCAGGCCCTGCAGTTCCACTAAAGAGGTCTTCACGACCCATGACCTTGTTTCGTGGTTTATCCTGAAAATAAAGTTAAATAGACAGACAAAGATAGGGACCAGACACTGAACATTCTTAAATTAGACAATGCGTTAACTTTATTCATTAGTCAAAATCATTTCAAAGATTAAATACTGATTGAAATAATCATAAGAAAGTAAGGAGGAAAAGGATAATGACAATCAACAGCAATAATAATAATAATAAGAAGAAGAATATACAGTATTTTAATCGTTTATTAGTTAAATAATATTTTACTATTATATATTAATTATAATTTAAACGACTACATTCTTGACTAATAAAGCCTCAAAAGTACATTATGTTGTCCAACAGCTGCAATATTTATCAAACTGTGTAGAGAGTTGTTTAGCCTCCTTGATGGTGTGGGTAGAGTGATATATATAAAATTATAATAATAATCATAATTTTTTTTGTTTGTTTGTTTATAAAAATGTACATTAAGGATAGATTAATCCTGCTTTTTTTATAATTAATTATTTTGCTTTGTATGTTCCTGTTAAATTTTATTATTAGTATATAAAAGAAGACAAGAAAATGAACAGAAAAGAGTCTGGGAAACGTTTCTACCTCCTCAGTGTCTTAAAAGACAGAACTTGAAATGAATGAGTACTGACAAAAAGTTGAATCACAGCTGCGATGCCTTCCGAAAAAAAATCCATAAAAAGCATTTTTTGACAGAGAAGTGCATGTATAATAACCATCAAGGCTGCTTGAGCACTAAATTCAATAAACTCAAACAATCTGCGTATTGGAAACTATTGAGTGAGCGCTCTTTCCATTGTATAGAAATGACAGGCATAATGGCTTTTGAAGGCTTTCCAGGACTCTTGTGAGATAAGGATTTCTGAGCTATGTGACTGTAACGTGACAGAAATGAAACTCCTCAGCAGTTATAAAGTTTCACAAACTTTCCTGACTTGGAGTTTGAACAGGAAGCTGTCGAAAGCTGAATCGAGTCAGTAATCAGAGAGAATATGAGATTTACTCCTTCCTACAGTATATCCAGCAGACGTGTGATTGAGTCATCACCCGTGTGTGTGTGCGTGTGCGCGTGTCCGTGTTTTTGACTGAATGCTGCTCATGCTTGACAGCACTAACAATGTACAATCATAAGATTTAAAGCATCTCAGCCATTTCAGCACTTCACTTTCAATCCTGTGACTTGCACCTCTGTCATAAGACTTGAACCATCAGCTTTGAATTTCTGCTGGAGCTCCCATTGTTGCACAGGAAACTTTTTTCACCGTAAAAAATGTCCTGCCGTGGCTACAAAATTGTAACCTGGGGCAAAGTTCTAGTCTACATGATGTCAACTGGTTGAATACTAGATGTGTAATTGAAATGTCATGGCAGACAAGGAGGAAAGGACAGCGTTTCTTTCTCTCAGCATTGTCTGGATGAAGGTTAATAATGACTCTGCGAAGAGCTACAGCAAATCTACGCTGTAAAAAATAAATAAATAACAATCTAGGGCACATTCAAGCTCAAAATGGTGCACACCGTTTTCCAGGTTGAGTGACATGTTTCCTGGAAATGGTGCGCATTGGGGTTTGAGAAACCTTTTCTCTTGTTTGGTGTCAAAAATGTCAGCCCAAATCAGAAGTAACATGTATAAACCACACAGTATTAAAGAGCTCACACAATGGGTACAAGAGCAAATATATTGTTTGCATTTACATTAAAAGCTAAATTATAAGAACACATGTAATGATATAGAAATATCAAACTGTCATATACTAATTGCAATGGGAAATTTGGGGGAATACATGTTAATCAAACTTACGATCCTTATGTATAATGCAGAAAAAGTAATTAGACTGATAGTAAATTAGACTGATATTAAATGTGGTGTATTTGGAGCATAAAAATCCTTTATTTTTTTAGTTGAAGATAACTAAGTTCAATGATTTGGTTCAATTTAAAACAGCACAATTTATGCTTAAAGCTAGGAATAAATTACTTCCGAAATGCATACAAACGTTTTTTGAAGAAAGACAAAGAGGATATATTCTGAGAGAACAGAATTTTTGAAGGTTGAAAAACGAACACAACTTTAAAAAGTTTGTGTATGTCTGCATGTGGAACTTATGGAACAGTCTAGAACAGATTCTCAAACAATGTCAGGATATTAATCAATCAATCAGTTGTGTGTGTGTGTGTGTGTGTGTGTGTGTATATATATATATATATATATATATATATATATATATATATATATATATATATATATATATATATATATATATATATATATATATATAAATAAATATAAATAATTGTTATTATTAAAGGAATATAATGACAAATTGAGGTAATTAAAAAAAGAATAAAATGAAAAAGGTATGATGAAATTTCAATTAATGGCTGTTTGCAGTACTATATATTTTTTGGATTTATGTAATAAAAAATGTACAAATGGAATCAAACATAGAATATGTCAACGATGCCAAAAAGATAATATAGGTCTCATTTAAAGCTCATATGTCTTATGTAAAAAGAAGAGATAAGTAAAAGAAGAAATAAGTTGAAGTAATTGACAAATAATGTATGGGGTAATGGGGTGGGAAAATAATAAGCTTGTGCTTCATCCCGCTCCATTTCAACCATGTTGAAATGTATTTTTTGTTAAAGTATTTTTACGTATGATTCTTCTGTTTGAAATAAATAAATAAATCAAATCAATTGTATTATGTTCCATATTCACCTAGGAAGGTGTGCTAGACACTGATTAATCTAACTAAATAATAATAATGGGGCTGCATGGTGGCGCAGTATGTAGCACGCTCGTCTCACAGCAAGAAGGTTGCTGGTTCGAGCATCGACTGGATCAGTTGCCGTTTCTGTGTGGAGTTTGCATGTTCTCCCCATGTTTGCGTGGGTTTCCTCCAGGTGCACCGGTTTCCCCCACAAGTTCAAAGACATGCGCTATAGGTGAATTGGGTGAGCCAAATTGTCCGTAGTGTGTGTGTGTGAATCAGTGTGTGTGGATGTTTCCCAGTGATGGGTTGCGGCTGGAAGGGGATCCGCTGCATAAAACATATGCTGGATAAGTTAGCAGTTCATTTTGCTGTGGCAACCCCAGTTAAAAAAAAGGTACTGAAAATGAATGAATGAATAATAATATTAATAATAATAATAATAATAATAATAATATGTGACCTTGGATCACAAAACGTAAGTTGGATGGGTATGTTTACAGAAATAGCGATCAATATATTGTAAGAATAATAATTGATAAAAAAATTATCATTTTTCTTTTATTCCAAAAAAAAAAATAAAAAAAACCCATTAAAATTCAAGTCTAGTGAAGTTGAGCTTTATTGTCATTTCTCTACATGTGTGGACATAAAGTGGAACAGAATGTGGTGTCAGGACATAAATAAACAGTCATAAATATGAACACAACACTGGACATAAGAGCTATTTTAAACCTATAACTAATAAACTGGAGCCATAAGATTTCTATACTTACTATACATAATATAAATACTTTTATAATGCCTATTTTAAACTGACTATACAAATACTTTTACATAAGACAGAACAATATTGTGCAAGTTATTGTGCAAAAGGCGTATTTAAGGTTGGAGAAAACAAGTAATGCATTAAAGATACAATAAATAAGATATAATTAATAATTAAAGACAAAGTAAAGAAATATACGGTTGATGAAAGTAAAGAAAGCAAGAATCATATTCAATAAAGACATATTTTAAAAAGGTCTCCTGTAAATATATCAACTTATTTTTTTTTATTAGTAATATGCATTGTTAAGACATACTTTGGGAAACTGTAATAGTAATTTTACCCATGTTTAGATTTGTTTTAGTCTTCTTTTTATTCCTCAAATTTCAGATTTAAACGAGCTGAATATCAGACAAATATTCCCCTATCATACATCAACGGAAAGGCCATTTATTCAGCTTTTGGGTCAGGCCCGTAGCCAGGGGCGTTTGGGTGTATTGAAAAATTCTCTGTTGGTTGTTGCTTCGGTGTGACTTCAGCTAATCAGTTTTGACAAATGCTAACAAATATATACTCCAAAATCCAGCTGTGAAGTCTTCTTTCGCTACTGTATTGTTGATAAAACATTTTACAAGTGACTTTTATTTGAAATATTGTACCTTATATCTGAAACAGAAAATGACCAATGAAAAGGTGTGAAGCACCAAAAGTAGCCCATATTAAAATTGGTTTGAATAATATTTAGGCTGAAATAGTCAAAAAGTGTGGTTATGAAGACCATCCAACAAGATAATTCAGAATAGTGCTAAAAATGTCACTAAAATACTGCATTTAAATTTCAGAATAGAAAATGAGGCGTATAATTGCAAAACGGTCCACTTTTGAGAAAGAAAAAAAAAAAAAAAACTCCTACAGGCTCCTACAGGCATCCAGATGATGTGGTAATGTCATTTTTTTAAAAAGCGAGTCTTGTAATCCATGGTCACAGACATATGTACACAGATACACACACACAATTATTATTATCATTCTTTTTTTGTGTTGCTATTGTATTGTGTAGTAACACTTTCAAAAACTGATTATATGATTGTAGATATTACAGTTACGTCAAAACCATTGCAGATCAGTGATCATGATGAGCCAAATTCTCACAATAAAATAAAGACCATAATCCAGGCTCAGAGGTAAGTGGATTGTCCTTCACCTGAAATCTTTATCTTTTCATCATGAAATGCAGGGCAAATGTTGGATCGCACAACAATTAGTTTCTATTTCCCTTCACTTGACTGGGATGTTCTATTTTATACTGTAAGGCAAGGACAGTGACTGGAACTTCAAGTGTATTCTGCAGTATTAAACACTTATTTATACCCATTTCATCAGGCTCTGAAATTCTTCAAAAAGAACACAAGGTATGGACTCCTCAGCTGCCATAGTTGCAACACTTGCATCATCAGAACAGGGTGTTCGATGTTCCACCATTTCCGTTTAAAAAAACATTTTGCAACATTTTGTCGGGGCTAAACGCATGTTTGATTGCCCTCAATTTTTAAGTTGAACCAAATCAACTTTATCCTAGTACTTTTTAACATTACATTTACTCATTTAGCAGACACTTTTATCCAAAATGACTTACAAGTGAGGATAAAAGAAGCACTTAAAATGATTAGAGAGTAGCAGTATATCAATGACTTACAGGTGGTTTGTCAAGCTCACTCACCTGTGTGGAGCACACTCAGAATTGCAGTGTTTTTTAAGAAGGTGTAAGAAGGTGTCTGGTGCATACTGAAAGGAAAAGTGTGTGTCACTTACAGGTGATTACATTATGTTAAACTGAATTAAAATTCCTTGTGTGATTTAATCATTTAAATGTTCATTTATATTTTACAGTTGTTTAAATTGTACATTTAACTTTACAGTCAGGGATCATCAGTCGATAAAATGTACCCATGCGCATTACTGTTTTGAAACTTCAAAAAAAAAAGTTTTGCCACATAATGAGACTGTTACATGGACATGAAATTATTATTTTTAGTCATCAACTATGATGCTGAGGTAACCCAGTGCACAACACTGAGCCCTCATATCAACCCACCATTCACTCAAGGCATTTAGTGCTTCTAATAACTGTGTGACATATACAAATCTCTTTTGATCCATTGTGACTAAAATTGATTACTGCCGTTTCAGTGGGTGAAAAAAAACCCTATCCTGAGGGATCTCAAATGCACTTCAAGTGAAGAAAACGCCTGCAAATAGAAAATTACTATCAAATCTTCATCAGTTTGACAACACCAGTGTTGGGGGTAGCGCGTTACAAGTAATGCAAGTTACATAATAATATTACTTTTCTAAGTAACGTATTACTTAAAAAAATTAAGTAATAATATTTAAAGTTGGGCGTCACGGTGGCGCAGTGTGTAGCACGATCACCTCACATCAACAGGTCGCTGGTTCGAGCCTTGGCTGAGTCAGTTGGCATTTCTGTGTGGAGTTTTCATGTTCTCCCCTTGTTGGTGTTGGTTTCCTCCGGGAGCTCCGGTTTCCCCCACAGTCCAGACATGTGCTAAATTGGGTAAGCTAAATTGTCCGTACTGTGTGTGTGAATGAGTGCATGGATGTTTCCCAGTGATGGGTTGCAGCTGGAAGGACATCCGCTGCGTAAAACATATGCTGGATAAGTTGGTGGTTCATTCCACTGTGGCGACCCCGAATTAATAAAGGGACTAAGCAGAAAAGATAAAGAATGAATGAATGTTTAAAGTAACTTCTTTAGATTATTTAATTCTGTTTTAAAAAATAATTTGCTGAATTAAAATTAGTGTAATCATGTTGAAATCACACTCAATGGGAGAATGAGCTCCCCATGAGAACAGACGGAAACCAAGATGGCAGAGCCTTACATTTCTGTGATGGAAGTATTCTCATTATTTTGAACACATGAAAAAAAAGAGGATTGTCTCAATGGACATTTTACTTCACTAATAAGACAAAAATACAAAAGTAACAAACACATTTCTTTCAACTTTCATTCATCTGTTTATGGCATGTATAGCATCAGGAAGTTCTCAGAAGGTAACAATATTCCAATTCCCTGCAGGTTCTGAAAGAGATCAAGCCTTAACCAGGTCAGAAAAATGAACCCAGAAGTAACGTATCACAACTTGTTAGTTTTTCTTTTCATGTTAACTTTCCCCAACACCAGACAACACACACCCCCACACACATGTAGAGGGACCCCAATGGGGACGAACCCAACTTCCCAGGTTCCTGTTTAGAGTTAGCAGAGTTGCCGGAGATCTGGGTGGTGAGTTTTTTTGTTCATTTTAATGTCCTGATCATATGGGTCCTTGTTGTTTAGATATTTTTAGATCTGTGAGTATCTCTTGCTAACATGACATCAAATTAGCATTTCATTTCATGTCAAATGTGAAATTTGCCAGATTATTAGGAGTAAAAATTAGCAAACAAGGAACCGTACAATCAGTATGTTAAGATCAACAAACAAACATTCATTCAATCATTTTCCTTCAGCTTAGTCACTTTAGTAATCAGGGGTCGCCACAGTGGAATAAACCGCCAACTTATCCAGCATTCGTTTTACACAGTGGATGCCCTTCCGGCTGCAACCTGGTACTGGGAAACACTCATACGCGCTTATTCACATACACTACAGCCAATTTAGTGTATTCAATTCACCTATGGTGCATGTCTTTGGACTGTGGGGGAAACAAGAGCACCTGGAGGAAACCCACGCGAACACGGGGAAAACATGCAAACTCCACACAGAAATGACAAATGAAACCCATCAAAGAAACAAAGAAAAACATTTCAGATCTCTGACAACATCACTGACTCTAAACCGTAAGCAGCCAAGTTCATCACTTCTTGGGGTCTCCTGACACATTTGTGTTGTGGTCTGCGGTATTTGCAGCATGTTTCTGTATTTGCAGGTGTTGTAGGCATTTGTCAAAATGATGATGTTTTTTTCTTAATTTGCGAGTTTTTCAATTTGCATGTTTTCTTAACTTGCAGCATGTTTGAGCTCTCTTAGCAACAGTAGAAACAAAGAACCAAAAAGACCACAAAGCAAAAACACATAGGTAACATATAAATGCCCCTTTTTAAAATCTGGATTATCCAAACAATTTTTAACAACAGAGAATTGTAAATAGCACAATTATAGAATAAGTAGTGTCTACAATACGTTTGTAAAAACAGCTATGTAGAAATTGGATATCTAGGCAGTTCTGTTGTTAAACTTGTTTACTTATTTGTAGGGCCAGACGGAATCTGTGGATATTTTTTGCTATTTCTGCGCAGAATTGTGTTAAAAAATCTGCGGATTTATGCGGAATGACTTTTGGGAGTATCATAGCTAACATCTTAATATATAATATAAAAATAATACCTTTTAAACTTGTATTTAATGTTTACAATGTAAATCCAATTAGATCCACTTTATTTGGTAAACAAAGCGAGTCTCTCATATATCTACTAAAAGACTGAAAAATTACATTACAAACTATATTGTAAATAAATCATATGAATATTTTCATATAAGTCAATAATATTACTGAAATTACTTTAAAAACTGAATAAATATAAATTTACACACATTTACACAAGTACATAAACAGAATCAATGATGGGCTAAAAATCTGCAGAATTCTGCGCGCGCAGATTGCGTGTGGACCTACTTATTTGATTAAGTAAATTAACTTCAAGCCCTATGTTGTCTTGACTAATTGATCCTATCATTTTAACAGTGATGCCGCTTGACTTGCTGAGTCTACATAATCTGTAATATTCGTGCACATCTGTTCAGCTTGTTTCTCTTGACTCAGTTGATTAATAGCGTGTGCTGGCATTATAGGAGGACGGACTGTGTGGTGTGTGGGAGGACAGTGCACTTTACGCTCTTCATAAATATCTGGATCCCTACAGGCTGCAGAATTGAATTCCTGCGGAGTCTGTAAATTGTATGTCCAAGTTTATAAGTGTGTGCGTTTATAAGCTGGTGGACGTCAGAGCATCTTTATTTGCTCTCAAGATACAGCATTAAATCTGATGTCAACGTGTGTCAGCTTGGATTTCTGAGCCGAGTGGATGCTAAATGCAACCTTCATAACAAAGATGTGTGTCGTTTTATTGTTGCATGGTTACTGTGAGAAAATTATTTTCAGTGTTTTCGATGTTCACTTTTTAAAATATGGATGGATGGATGGATGGATGGATGGATGGATCGATCGATCGATAGATGGATCGATAGATAGATGGATGGATAGATAGATAGATAGATAGATAGATAGATAGATAGATAGATAGATAGATAGATAGATAGATAGATAGATAGATAGATAGATAGATAGATAGATAGATAGATAGATAGATAGATGGATGGATGGATGGATGGATGGATTAGTGGGTAGGTGGATGGATGGATTAGTGGGTAGATAGATAGATAGATAGATAGATAGATAGATAGATAGATAGATAGATAGATAGATAGATAGATAGATAGATAGATAGATAGATAGATAGATAGATAGATAGATAGATAGATAGATAGATAGATAGATAGATAGATGAAAATCTCTGAATCAATGCAAAGATTTCTCTAACAATTTTTCGCCACAGCTCAACACTGTTGTTTGTCATGAGCTTTGGTTCATTATATCAAGGTTATTATAGTTAACGAAATTAAACTAAAAAACAAAAATTAGAATTGAAAAATAATATAAAAAATAGAACTAATTGAAACTGTTTTGTGTACATACAAAACTAACTGAAATTATGGCAAAAACATCCTTCGTTTTCATCTCTGTAAATGTATTTCATACATAATCTTACTGTATGCCTTTTAGAAGTAAATCTATATACTTCACGCTTCCAGGTGTTTGACCCGTAAAGCCTGGTTTATACTTCTGTGTTGAGTGATCGGCGTGACCCATGGCACATGCCTTGCGCGTCCTCGTGCATTTATACTTCTGCATACTGTTTGTGTTGTTCTGCTATAACACTTCTGAAACACTAGCTGGCAGTGAGGTTTTTATGTTCCTCTGTGTTAAGTTTCTTCGCTGGCATTTTGCTTTTGAACGCTACCTTAATGTAGAAGTAGCTGAAACTCGCTCATTTTGAAGTGGGAACCGACGGACATGCAACAACTTGAATAATAAGCTAAACACAAAACAAAACTTTCCATCTGGACCTCCTTCATGGGACTCAACGCTTGTAAACACTCACTCCTCTCGGCCCCGCCCACACTTATTATCGCTACCAAGCCGACCAATCACAGAGCTTGCGCTACGTGTCATTGTGGCGTGTAGTTATTTTTAAGAGGTGTGCGTCGGCGACGGCTACTGTGAAGGCTATGCATCCACATGCAGGCTGCACCGGAGCATACCTGTGCGCTTGATGCAGAAGTATAAATAAGCATTAAGGCACCTCTGAGTCTGTAATCCTGCTGCCATTGGCCAGATCAAGCCGGTTCTTCTCCAGTCATCCTCGCTGTTAAGCACATTTTCACAAACAACTTATTTTTTACATGCCGGATACCCCCTCTGACTGAAAATAAACCAATATATACTGAGTTATTCAGTTATTTGAACAGTACACTGAGATCAGATTTAAGAAGCGGTGAACCGATAATACTCCGCATGCATGATTCAGTGAACCGAACACCAAAAGTCTATGACAGCCTGCTGTGACTGAACTAAACTTGCAGTATGGGTAAACCAAGGGCTTAAATGAGAGGATCTGTAAGTGTTTTTATACGCAAGTTTATTTAATAACAGAAAGTCATAATGAAATTTAAATAAGTGAATCATGCTTCAGTTGGGTTGCAAAACATAATTGTAAGAAACTTTTCAGATCATGACTACATATTTTTTGATATGTTGAGTCCAAACTTGGGAAGATTGTGACAAAAGAACTTCTCATCAATACTGTATCTAACCGCAGAAGTAGCCTTGCACGCATATCTTGTGGACTGTTGTATTTGAATTTGAGAATGGGTAGATGGTAGAGTTCTTGTGTAAAAAAATGTAGAGTTTTTATTATACAATATTTATTCTGATGATTTTGAATCTTGCACCTAGAAAAAATCCTTATTTAGGAAAAAAATCAACAAGCAAAAAACCTAAAACTAATAAATCTAAACTAAGACTAAGCAATTTCAAAATATAGAAACTAATAAAAACTAGTAAATCCACCTCTAAAAACGAATCAAACATGAAGTGTCAAAAATGAAATAAAAACTAAAACTAATGAAAAATCCACAACTATTATAACCTTGCATCATATGACTTTCTCATCACCGCATGCTTATGGCTGTGGCTTTGTCTGTGTAACAAAATATATGTTGTGTAGATGTTCCTATTTCAAAACACTGGCGTATAATACTATAGAATAACAAAATACAGTAGTTTACTGTGAAATTAAGAAAGTCATTTCAGGGTTTCTGCTGTATTTTAACTGTAAAGTTCTGGCAACTACAGCTACTGTGTTTTCATTGTAAATATTCTTTGTCTGATTTATTTTAACACTGTAGTCTAAAATGTTTGATGAGTTATTGTCTTGAGAGGTCCACCATCTTGGTTTTGTGATGAAGCCCAACATTTGTTTTTGCAATGCTATTACACAGTGCGCTCTCATAATTACTTCCGACTTTCGCTGATTTGTTCATAACTCATTGTATCTCCTTTTTTTCTCTGCATTTTTTGTATTTCTCAGACGGTGCGCACCATCCGCAGGCGCCGCTGTTACCCTCCGACCTGG